>NW_008660459.1:18782-21604 GCF_000695815.1 Acanthisitta chloris
CTCTGCAACTCCCTGACAGGAGGTTGGAGTCAGGTGGGGGTTGGTCTCTTCTCCCAGGCAACCAGCAGCAGGACAAGAGGGCACAGACTCAAGCTCTGCCAGGGGAGGGTTAGGTTGGACATTAGGAAGAGATTTTTTAATGGAGAGAGTGCTCAGGCATTGGAATGTGCTGCCCAGGGAGGTGGTGGATTCACCATCTCTGGAGGTTTTCAAGCTGAGACTGGATGTGGCACTTAGTGCCATAATCTAGTGACCACAGTAGGGTTGGACTCGATGATCTTTGAGGTCTTTTCCAACCTGGTTGATTCTATGATTCTATGATTTAGCCCTTGCCATGGAAGTGGTTTGGGCCATGGCACATTGATGTCTAATGGGACCTTTAGAAGAATTTACAGCATTTCTGTAGAAAAGAATGAAAATCAAGTGCCTAGAACTTCATCACCTCTGAACACTTACTGTATTTCTTATGTGCTTTAAACACAAGTTTTAAAACATAAGTATGCAGCCTGGTAAAATATTTCAGAGTTGAGAATTTAATTTGATGATCCTAAGGAAAGTGAATGGAATAGCAGCTATTAGAATTACCCCTCCTGCCTGCCCTATACCTTCTCTGTACTTTGAGAAATCATAGTGCTGCTTCTAGTAGAGTAGAAGAGTTTTCCTTATAGACTGTTGCTGCAGTCATGATACTTTGTGAAACGATTAAAAATAGGTCTGTGGAGAAGATTTGGACAAATGCAAAGGAATAAGATAGTTTCGAGGACACAGTTACTGGGGCAAGGGAGGAGAAAGCTGAGTGTGTTTAAGAAGGTGATTGCTCCAAGCTCTAAGATTACAGTAGGAAAGAAAAGAAAGGGGCACCAATGTGCAACCAAAGGTATGAAGTAGAATTTAAGGAATATACAGATCCTATTTCACTTTAGTTTCACACCCCTTTTATTTCTTGACTCACCGAGAAGAATCTTGTAATGATTGCTTTTAATATTTTTGCACTGATTAATGGCATTTGACTCATCTTGTTATAGTAGTACTCAGAATGATATACTACATTTATATAGATTAGGCAAGAAACACTCTGGAAATTTTACTAGAGATCATGCCATGCTGTGCGTCTGCAAATATAAAAATACCTGAAGTCATCAATCCCATACTACTGACTGAGTATCCCCAGAGGGGAAGTAGTTTCTGAGACAAGTAACAAGTCTTTGTGGTGAAAGAGAACATCTTTTTAAAAGGAAATCTATAGGTTCATTTCTGCTTCTGTCAGTTGTGATCAAGTGAATTGTTTTAGTTCTGCGAGTTGTCTCAGAACTCAAGCTTAATACATCATCTCTGGAATAGAAATATGTATTAAATCTTGTCTAGTACTGCATGTTTCTCAGATCTCTAATCCTGTACTGAATTCTGGGGGAACACCCATGCATATGCTGTTACTCTTTCAGTGGCAAGCTGTAGATTATTGTGGATATAGCACTATGCTGATGTTCATCATGTTTGTCTAGTGCATTTCTTTTGAGGTGCCAATGATTTGTCTCTTAAGAGGCTGTTAAAGCAGAAAGTTTTTCAGTGAGCACATTTTTCTTGTAAAACTTGCTACGTATACAGACTGCAGAGTTTGAATGAACACGTTTCACACGTGGCTCTTGGGTCTCTGGAAAACATTTCACAGGGTGTTCTCAGCACTGTGTTGTTGATGGAATGTATCTCTGGGCACATGGACAAGGATGTACTGTAATTTAGAGCACTTTTTTTTTGGGGTGAATCTTACAAAGTTAGAAAGAGGAAATAAAGTATTTACGGAGAAATTATTTGCCACTAAATGTAGCTGAAAATCTCCCTCCTGGTCTTAGGGTATTTTACAAGTATTGGTCTTCATCGTTTTACTTGGTTAAAATTCTGTCAGTGTTTCATTCCTTTTTTTTTTGTTAGATCTTTTACTTTTGACCAGCATGTTCAATGTTTCATAAAGTTCTAAAGTGACTGTATTTCTAAGGCTTCATAGTTGTAACATTCAGTAAAGAGAATCTACAAGATTATTGGCACAGCAGAAAAGCCTGATGTGAATTTGATATTGTATAGCTATGAATTTGTTGTGAATGGACAGTGTATCTTTGATATGTATTGAACATGAATAAAAAATACATTTCTTTTAATACCCTACATGGCTGTGGCAGAGATGCATTTGCTTACATACAGATATGAAAACGTGTGTGTGTCTATTTATATATATTATATATGTGCATATAACTGAAGTCATTTTTTTTAAGGTACTGTATCATCATATTAAAATTCCAGGCTGGATTTTGCTACTTTTAAGCAAGCAATTTTTTAAATTCCCTGTGATGTTTACAAAAGACCTAGTTGCTTATGAATGCTTTCATGAACAATAAATATATGCCCAAAAATTGGGATTTAAATGGAGTGTGTGATACTGGGGGTTTTCATAACACAAGTCTAGAAAATTAATTTTTATTTTTCTTTCATTGTATTTGCCTGAGGGTAGAAAAGCTCTACAGTGAGCCATGAACTGACTTGATCAGTGGTGAAGACAACTGCATGAGGGTCAGTGAGGCTCAGTGCTGGTGCTGCCCTTGGCACACAACAGCCCATGCAGCTCCAGGCTGGGGGAGCAGTGGGGACAGAGGTGTTGGGCACAAAGGGACTTGGCAGTGCTGGTGGCACAGCTCAGTGGGAGCCAACAGTGTGCACAGGTGGCCAAGGAGGCCAAGGGCATCTTGGCCTGGATCAAGACTAGTGTGGCAGCAGCATTAGGGCAATGTCATCCCCCTGGTCTGGGCATTGGTGAGGTCACACCTCAGTGC
>NW_008660459.1:21963-30547 GCF_000695815.1 Acanthisitta chloris
GTTTAAGAGGCATCTGGATCTGACACTGGAGGATCTGGGTTAGGGTTTAGGGGTTCCAGCAGTGACAGGTTAATGGTTGGACTGGATGATCTTAGAGGTCTCCTCCAACCTTTATGATTCTATGAATAATTAACCTTGTAGGAAAATGATTTACAACTGATTACTACAATGAGGTGACGAAGTATTCATTGCATTCGCATAGTATATTGTGTTATTTAGGTATAAAAAGTCAATAGTGTAGTGTTGCCATTTTATTTTTCACAGAAATGTGAAATTACCTGCCTGGTCTTTGAAAAATGTGTCTTGTTACTCCAGCAAGCTAACTATATTGATATGAAGAAATTAAATTCGTTCACACACATAGAATTATGCATTTCTGTACGTGAGTCAACAGTATTTTGAAATGTTAGACTAATCATTCCATACTTCTTTTATGTATCCCACTGTGACTTTGCTATAGTTAAGGTATTTTGCTTCACAATGCAAAAGATTTCATTTATTTTACTTTATTTTTCCTCTCAGGAAATGCAAAAAGTAACACAAAATCTACTTTGAAATTTGAACTTATGTACATACCTGTAATGGACACTTTAGTAAGAGGTTTTGATGTATTTCTGCATTTTAGTAGATAAAATATTTCCTAAGGTATTTCATATGACTTCATGTGAATTTAGTAGGAAGAAGAAAGAGATAACAATGAAATGGTATTTATTGCCTGTTGTTTATCTAGTCTAATCACTTTCTGTACAGTATATGGAATGTATATTCTGTCCATTCTTTATGTGAAAGATAAATAAGAAAGACTAGGTAACATTTATGTAGTTTCCTTCTGCTGGGCAGTGTAGATAGAGGAACCAGTGATGCAACAAAAATTTAATTTCATTTTTCAAACTTCAGTTGAGTCACATATTTAAAAAATACTGTGAAAATAATGGAATATTCAGAAGTTTACTGCAGTAAAATGTGAAAAATTAATTTCCTGACCTAATAATTTAATGGTAGATTTGGAGTAAACATATCTTGTGCCTATCATAATTGATTTATTTTCAAATAGAAAGGTACAGTCTTAAGCTGGAGTCAAGAAAAAAATTATTTATGTTATACAGTGTGATGATCTTGCTGAAAGTGATGAGAATTCTCTTCGGTATATTTGATTATTGCTACTATTCAAAGCTGCCTTAGCATGTTAAAAGAAGGAGAATTTAAAAAATGATTTTTGATCTTAGAATATATCTATGCTAATGTATGCACAGAAAGGGGTTTTTCCATTTCTTTGTGGAAAATTTAACTGCCTTTGTATGCACAGGGAAAACCCAGTTCCCTGAGCCTTTCCTCATACAACAGGTTATAGCAGTTACATACTGTGGATATTCAGAAGTAATCATAGTATCTCTATCTCAGTTCATTCCCTACAATCTTGTATCTAAAAATATGGGTTTGAATGTACTGAACTTTTCTTAATTAGAGTATTTGGGCATGATTACATGAAACTGCTTTCAACATAGATTTTAATATACAAAAGTGTACATTGGCTGGCTAAAATCCATGTTGGAGAAGAATAAATATTGTATTAGATATTGTTGATGTCTGTAATTTCATTGAGAGCTGATTTACCACCTTTAGAAAATAAGATTGTAAGTTTTGATCTCTAATTAGATTATATAAGGCATTTGGATTTAATTACAATAGATGTTTTTTAAAACCTTGAAGAGGTGTGTTGCTAACTCCACATAGAACCAACACAATAAGAGGTGGTTTATTGGTTTTTAGGTGGGTTGGTTGGTTGTTTTTATAAAAATACATTGAAATGAGCACTCTATATTAGAGCAGGACGTGGCCTTCAGGGTTGGTTTTGTAACTTGAAGTCATTGCTATGGAAACACAGCACGATCTCTCAAGCCTGGATTCTCAAACTGCAGTGTGATTCAACAAAAAAAGAACAAGCCATAACTCCAGTTACCCTTTTTTTTTTTAGAATACTAGTGAAAAACTAGGCTGTCAGTTTGTGGTGATTTTAATGGGAGTTACTTGGTAATTTCTCATGTACTATAGGAGAAAACGTATTTATCATAAAGGTCTTGTCAAGATCAAATGGCCACTTACAGTTTGCTAAGTAAGAATTAAAATACTCATTTTGTACAATATTTTTAAAATCATCAAGGTTGGAAGAGATGTCTAAGATCATCAAGTCCAACCATTGACCTGTCACTGCTGGAACCTCTAAACCCTAAACCAGGTCCTCCAGGGTCAGATCCAGGTGCCTTTTAAACTCTCCCAGGGATGGTGACTCCACCACCTCCCTGGGCAATCTATTCCAGTGTCTGAACACCCTAACAGGGAAAACATTTCTCCTAACATCTCATCTGACTCTGCCCTCATCCCCCACCTCTCTCCAACCCTGTCAGGGAGTTGTAGAGAGCCATGAGGTCACCCCTGAGCATCTTCTCAGAGCTAAACAAACCCAATTCCCTCAGCCCTTCCTCATATCACATGTTTTCCAGACCTTTTCTGCCCTCGTTGCCCTTGGCTGGACTCACTCCAGTGCCTCAATGTCCTTTTTGCAGTGAGGGGCCCAAACCTGAACACAGCACTGAGGTGTGACCTCCCCAGTGCCAGGAACAGAGGGATGATCACTGTTGGCCATGCTATCATAATGCCTCTTCCACTACTTACAATAACTTTTTAACAGTGCATCCTTATTTTTAAAGGGGAAATCCATTGGCTCTGAAGAAACCAGAAACCTCAGGAAGTAATGTTACTCTACAAGAAACCATACTGAGATTATTTAAGGGGAGAAAGAAGTAGCCAGACATTTACCTCGTGAGAAGCTCAGCAGTTCTTATGTTGTCTCATGTATATGATTCTTGGTGAGTACACGAATTTTATTCCAGGTGAGTGAAGAATCTGCTTTCAAAATATGCATTTAGAAAGCACAAATGGAAAATCACATTAGTCATGCTGTTAGCCTAGTAAAAGTACATCTGTTTTGCTATTTAGGTCCAGCCTTTGGCTGACCTACTTCCTGATCTACTACTATCACTTGGAATTTGTTGCATATATTTGTACTTTTTTTTCTTTTAATGAAAACATTGGAGAACAAGCACAAAGCTAAAATTTTAAAATTCCATTGCAGTAACATGACATTGAAAAAGAGAAGCTGTACAGAAGTGAGGAAAGTAGTTGAGGGATGTCCAAAAAAAAGATTTTTCAGAGGATTGGAAGAAGTTCATATAGTTAAACAACAGAGTAAAGAAAAGAGTTTAAAATAAAATGCATCTTTTAAATGCAGATTCTATCCAAATGATCAAGCCAGTAAAGAGCTAAGTTCTGGCATTAACTAAAGCAGGTTAAAAATATCCCCCACCAAACCTGGAGGAGCAACTTCCTAAACCTAGTAAAGATAAATAATAACGAGACTTCCCCCACCCATTCCCCACAAGTAAATATAGTAAACCATGGTAAGCAAGGCATAATATGATATTAGGGTGAAAGAAAAACCTGTAACAACATAGAAAACTTATATACTAAGTCAGATTCACCATCCCAGGAGGTTTTCAAGCTGAGACTGGATGTGGCACTTAGTGCCATGGTCTAATAACCATGGTAGGGTTGGACTTGATGATCTTGGAGGTCTCTTCCAACCTGGTTGATTCTATGATTCTATGATTTAAGCTGGTAGTGTGCATAGGATAAACAGAGCAGGAAAAGGATCTTTCAAAGAGGATAAGGTTGTAGCAGAGAAATGTAAAGTGTTTTGGATCTTTGCTTATTTGCAGAAGAGGTCAGAGAGTTTTCCATGCTGAGTTCAGAATGGAGCCAGACTCTTCTTGGTGGTGGAAACCAGTAAAATAAGAGGTAACAGCAAAAACCTGATGCACAGGAAGATCCACCTGAATATGAGGAAGATCTTTCCTGTGCAGTCCCTGAGCACTGAACAGATTGCCCAGAGAGGTTGTGGATTCTCCTCACTGGAGATATTCCAGAATCCTTTGGACACAGTCCTGAGCCATGAGCTCTGGGATGGCCCTGCTGGAGTAGGGAGGTTGGACCAGATGACCATTGTGGTCCCTTCCAACCTAACTGATTCTGTGATTCTGTGATTCAATACTCATTGGTAATTAATCAAGAAATATCCTAAACTGAAATGCTATGCAAGAGATTTTTTGAATGGATCAGTAAAATGGACAGCAATAAATCACCCAGTCCTCAATATTACTCACTCAGGGGTTTGCAAGGAACTGAATATGAAATTCTTAATATGTTACAAAATACAGATACTCTGTTATTTAAGTTAAGGGTAGGAACATGAAGGAAATGCGACAAAGATGGTAATTTCAAAAGACTTCCAGGGGGGATGCTGGGAACTGTCCACAAGTCTGAAATCCATGATGCCTGGTTTAAAAAAATAGCAATAATAGACATGTAAGATGGATCTATTGAGCAATTTGGCCTTTCCAAAGCAAAGTCATGTACCACAAATCCATTATGGTTTTGGAAGTGTAATTAAAGCTGTTCAAGGACAGGAAAGCTGTCAGAAAAGTACTTGGCCTTCAAAAGTGATTTAATTGTTACGTAAGTAGAGGGAAGATTCTTCAGGAGATTATTTTCCATTGAAAGTTACAAAATAGATAACAGAAATATATAACTTTCTTATCAGTGAGCAGGTACAGATTAGGTCCCAAAGAAATCTGCATTCACGCTGTTCAGAAAGTCATTTCAAGCACATATTTGCTAGTGCTACACAATTTTTGAAGAGCATCAAAATTTTATCCCCCAGTTTGTTACTATTACATAATTAGGTTTAATTATGTAATCGTAACAAACTGGCTGATAAACCAGCAGCTGGAAAAACAATGTTGACAGATGCATATGAGTAAACACATACACAAAGCTGTGCTACATTATAGTGGTCTCTTGCTGCTCAGAATAGAGATTTGGCTGTCTTTTTGGTTATTTCTATAAAAATATTCAGCTCAGAGTTGGTAAACAACAAACATATCAGGAAAGAGAATTGAAAGTTTTGCTATATATTGTACAAATTTGCATTTTGCTTGTGTTATCTATTTTGCTGGATATCTATCCCATTTTTAGAAAAAGAAAACAGAAAAGATACATGGAAGGATTATAGAAATCAGACTGAAGAGACTTTTGCAACCAAGGGAAATGAACATTAGAAATACTTTTAAGAAAAATCATTCTTCCTAATGTGGTGATTGGCTGAAATCATTGAATGGAATGAAGGAAATGAACAGAGAACAATTTTCTGCTCCTTATGACAAAGGAAGGGCATCAAATTAAATTTTCAGATAACATGTTTGAACAAAGGAAAGGAAGTTGGTTTGGTTTCTTTTCATTCAATACAGTAAAATTATCAAGCTTAATGCTACAGGAGATTGTGGAAATTGAAAGGATATTGGGTACAAAGTCCAACAGCATTGGTCAGACTTGATTAACAAGGTGGTCCAGGTGCAATTTTTGCCTCAAAACGTCTCTCAAGAGCTGATTGTCAGAAGGCAAGAGCAAGAATTTATGGAAGTAAATATGAGTATGAGTTCTACTTCATATAATGCTATAGATATTTTGCAAGACATTGTATAGATCTATGTATGAAGATTATAAATTCCTTCATCTATTTCTGAAATTCAGAAGGATATTCATGTTGGAAGGCAAAAACAAAAACCTGATTTGGTGGCAACTAATTAATATTTTGAGGTTTTTTTGTTTCTGTGACGTTGAAACTCTGGAAGATGATAGGAGTACCATGCATGCTGTTTTTTGTTTCTGTGAGGTTGAAACTCCGGAAGATGATAGGAGTACCATGCATGCTATGCCAAACCAACACCTTTTATTCTTGAGGATATTTAGGGATTTTGGTGTTGCAGCTTATTTGTCATGAAAAGTAAACCCCAGAGAGTCTGGAAATAGACCCCACATGTTGCAGAAAATTTCAGCCTACCTCCGAGTACCTTCTTCAGGCTGGTCCTATAGGTGATCAGTTTGATTGCAACAAGTTTTGGGGCTTAGCAAAGAGACTCTGTGGCATTAGGGGCCTTTGAGTATGAGTTAGAGAGATAAAGAAGAAGACACCAGAGCATTAATCATAAAACTTCCAGGGGATCCAGCATGGAAGAATGTAATTTGACAAATACATAATTTATGCTATAATGCTCTGATGAGCCCCCACCTGGAATACTGCACACAGTTCTGGTGTCCTCTACATAAGAAGGACATGGAACTGTTGGAGCAAGTGCAGAGGAGGACACGAAGTTGCTCCGAGCACTGGAGCATCTCCCTATGAGGACAGGCTGAGGGAGTTGGGGCTGTTGAGCCTGGAGAAGAGAAGGTTGTGTGGAGACCTCAGAGCAACTTTTCAATATCTGAGGGGGCTCCAGGGGAGCTGGACAGAGAGACTCTGTGTTAGAAACTGCAATGATAAGACAAGGGGTAATGGGTTCAAACTGAAGGAGGGAAAGTCTAGTTGGATGTGTACAAAATTTTTTTCCTGTGAGGGTGGTGAGACCCTGTCCCAGGGTGCCCAGGGAGGCTATGGCTGCCCCAACCCTGGCAGTGTTCAAGGCCAGGTTGATGAAGCCCTGAGCAACCTGATCTAGTGAGGAGATGTCCCTGCCCAGGGCAGGGGTTGGGACTGGATGGTCTCTATGGACCATTCCAACTCCTAAATTCTATGATTCTATGATAATTCACTTTATATCCCCCCCAAGTTTATCCTCAATTTAGCAGTGAGGAACTTTGTACAAGTTAACGTTGGGTTTTTCCTTATGTCCCCATTAATGTTTATAATTGAATTATTTCCTGATAAAGTCTCAAGTGTTCTTGCAGAACACATGCAGTTCTGCAAATTGGGCTATGACTAATCCTAACCCATGAAAAGGGTAAATAAATGTTTTCATTATTATGGTCTTTGGACTGCTCACTGCTAGATGCCACTTGTGACAAAGCTTGGAGACTGTGGAATAACTTCTGAGGTATTTAACTGTGAAATAAACCATATGGCTTAAATTATCTGCAGCTACATGTGAGGTGAGAAACCAGATTAAATTCATTCAGTGGGAGTGGAAATATGTTAGGTCTTCATTGAACACAGCATTAGAGGAGCAAAGAGAGTCTGTTCATGTGAGTAGCAATTTCTCTCTTGAAGTGGGATGTTTTCAACCATATTTCTTATTCACCCAAAGGCTTTTTGAATTAATCTTCAAAATGTAGTCATTATGCTATCAATTTTATCAATTTAAGTCTCAGATTTGGAAATCATTTCCCTATAAAACTGTGAAAATTGGAAACTAATGAAAATTGGCTCATTATATGAATGGCAGTTGTATAGTTGGCATGTAAAACACATGTAAATTAGCTATTATGTAAAACACTGATGTTTAATGGGGAAAATTTCAGGGGTCACAAAGGGAAGAAAGCTGAGGTTGCTTATTGCTTATAACAGTTTCCTTTAATAAACTCTGAAAATGCCACTCAATCCTATCACAACAATTTCTGAAACAAGGGAAGGATTGTTTGCATAGTTATCTGCAACAGAACCATATGCTTATTAACAACTTAGGAAATGGCATTGTTACTTTTTGCTACAGCTTAGCTGAAAAGTGTTTTTCTGTGCTGGAGTAATTCCTTCTTTTTTTATTTCTTCTTGTCTCCTCAAATCATTTGAGACTGATTCATGTCCATGTCCTTAGTTTTATGTCACAGTTGATTCTTCTCAGACTCAAATGTGTTTTCCTGAGTTTAAGTAGTTTGTTCATTATAGGGATCTATATTCTTTTTGTTTTTATCTGGAAGGAGAGAGGGATTGCACATCCCATAGAGGTATCATAGAATCATAGAATTTAGGTGTCTCCTCAAATCATTTGAGACTGATTCATGTCCATGTCCTTAGTTTTATGTCACAGTTGATTCTTCTCAGACTCAAATGTGTTTTCCTGAGTTTAAGTAGTTTGTTCATTATAGGGATCTATATTCTTTTTGTTTTTATCTGGAAGGAGAGAGGGATTGCACATCCCATAGAGGTATCATAGAATCATAGAATTTAGGGGTTGGAATGGACCTTACAGATCAGATCACCAGTCTAGGCTTCCACTCCTTCAGTCTGAACCCATTTTCCCTTGTCCTATCACTGCAGTTCCTAACACAGAGTCCCTCTCTGGCTCCTTGTAGGCCCTTCAGATATTGAAAAGTTGCTATGTGGTAGCTTGAACATGTGTAATAGATAGGAGTATGGATGTACAAAGGGGGTGTTGATAATTTCCCCGAGCTCAATTTTTACTTTTATCTCTTTTAAAATGTAATGCTTCATTAAATTTTCTCTGCAGGAATATGCTAAATATGGTACAGCCAAATCTGACACATAAACAATCATGATACTGAAAAAAATGTACTTTTTCCAATTATATTTATCTTGTCCTCTAAAGTTTTGCCAAATTATAGGATTCTATGTTCACAGGTGCTTAGATCTCTTTTTGAAATTTGGAATCTTAAGTACATTTCTGTACCAAATCTGAATTGAGGAATTGTTTGCCCAGGGAGATGGTGGAGTCACCATCCCTGGAAGTGTCCAAGA
>NW_008660459.1:30650-31798 GCF_000695815.1 Acanthisitta chloris
CTGTCAGGGTGTTCAGGCACTGGAATATTGCCCAGGGAGGTGGTGGAGTCACCAGCCCTGGAGGTGTTTATGCATTGGGATCTGGCACTGGAAGATCTGGTTTAGGGTTCAGAGGTTGCAGCAGTGGCAGGGGGATAGTTGGGCTCAATGATCTTAGAGGTCTCCTCCAACCTTGATGGTTCTATGATTGTAAAAATATCTGAACTTTAAATTCTAAGGCTAATTGAAACATAAAAACCCCTTAGAGCTAGTTTGCAAGTTGTTCATACTTAGCATTATTATAGAGCTTTTTCCTCTGCCAGTATTCAGCCTTTACTTAAGAAATCTCTGAAAAGAAAGTGAACAAGCAGAGAACACAGAATATATGAAGCTTTGTTGCTTTTTTTTCTGCTGGTGCTTGAAACCTGCAAGATAATACTGTCATATGATACAGAATTTGTGTGCTCAACCCTACACACTCAAATAATTTCTTTAGTTGAGACTTCATAAAATACTGATCTGTAGTATGTACAGCACATTACAATACTGGGGTCTAATTGTGATTTTTGAGCTTTGGTTTAGGCCCTAAACAGATTTCCCCAAATTGTAAAAAGAATAGCCAGCATATGGGTGATAAGAACACTTAACATGCTCTGTACATAAAAGCATGGCAACAGCACCTAAACAACATTTTAAATGAGAACAAAGATAAAGTGTATATTGGTTTTTTGCTTTCCTAAACCATATTTTTAATGCCAGTGCTTTCTAGTGAGCAAAAAGCTAGAGATAACTAGCTGCAATGTTCATGTGTTTTTAAACCACAGTAAAATCTGAAATCCTAAAATGTCAGGTTTTAAGCCCTTCTTGGGCTCAGCTTTTGTGCATTTACTGCTTGCTGATGCCACTGGCAAAGCCCTGAGAAGGCAAAGGCCTGAGAAGGTATAAATGAAGACAGAGCATCTAGCAAAAAGAACAGATTCAAAAGTTTCAGTCCACAGATCCACATGACAAAGCAACAATATGATATCTGCCTTACCTGAGCCAGCACCATTATAAGAGCATCTTCAATAGGGAAGTGACATCCAGGTTAGAGACAGCCTGTGGTAAATGAAATATTTTGAAATCAAAGTTAGAAACGAGCAGAACAAAACTCACATGTCATCATCATC
>NW_008660460.1:0-6974 GCF_000695815.1 Acanthisitta chloris
ACTATGGCTAGGCATTTTCAGGTAAAGAGGACACTGAACTTCTAATCTCCTCTTCTGCTGTCTGCAGTAATGCATTTTCAATATGCTACTGAAAAGCCTAGGAAAATTGGAAGGCAGAATCTGGAAGGTAAATAGGATAAATTTATTTTGGCTTTACTGTTGGCTGAAGGAGAGCTGGAAAAGTCAGAGCCTGCCAGCAGAGCTTCCTGGCAAGAAGAACTGCCCTACCTCATACCTTTGGAAAAAACACTCTCTGTGACTAGATGTGATATAAAATTCTCTCTCATTGCATCTGGGAAATGGTTTGCAGCCTATTGCCATCAGTCTGGAGCCTGGAATGTTCCTGCCTCTGCAACTGGGCCAAGGCACAATAACTAAGATTGACACAGAAAACCATCAGTGATAGTCATACTTTTTGTTCCAAGTCTGTTGATTACATAGGCTTACAGTGGATTTTGACTTTTTACAGTTCAGTTTTTATTTTACTGTTTTTAATGACTGCTTTCCATTTCCTGGGTACCTGTGTGTCCCAGATGAACCTTGGCTTCTTGCATTCTGTTGGACTGTGGATGAAGACCTTGCAAAGAGATTTTCTTGGGCTTTGTGGCAACCACACAAACTGCATTGCAGAATAATCCATTCAGAACATTCAAAACAACCCTGCTCTGTTTTTTGATTTTAGTCTTATAAGTTACTCTTGTTAGTCTTAGGATATTATTATGTTTTAAAGTCTTTTTGCAGTGTCTAGTATCTATTGCTGTGGTGCAAGGATAGTGTGATCTTATGACTGGTGAAGTAACTGTTATTTCAGTCAGGTTTTTTTCAGTTTGTTTGGAGGGATCAGGGAGACCAAATTGGGTGGAGGAGGTAAGTTACTCTTATAAGTCATTCTAAAGAGGAAATTGAGGGGAAGAATATGTCTCCACCATGAAAACGTTGGAGAGTTATTGGTCAGAAAAGGCCTTGGCAGTGCTGGTGGCACAGCTCAGTGGGAGCCAGCAGTGTGCACAGGTGGTCAAGGAGGCCAAGGGCACCTTGTCCTGGCTCAGCAGAGTGTGGCAGCAGCACTAGGGCAGTGTCATCCCCCTGCACTGGGCACTGGGGAGGTCCCAGCTCAGTGCTGTGCTCAGCTTTGGGCTCCTCACTTTAAAAAGGTCATTGAGGCACTGAGCGAGTCCAGCCAAGGGCAACGAGGGCAGCAAAGGGCAGAGCACATGGGCAAGGGCTGAGGTAATGCTATTTATCCTTGAGAAGAGGCTCAGGGGTGACCTCCTGGCTCTCTACAACTCCCTGATAGGGGTTGACAGATGTGGAATCAGTTGACCTTCCAGTGATAGGCCGTTTATTCACTTCACCTTTTGCCTGAGGAGTCAAGTTGTGTTGAAGATAAGTGTAGAATTAAAATCAGATCTTTATGCTAAATATTAAACCTTTGATTTTCTATAGTTTTCCTAAAGTAATTTACTTGGTTTTCCATCTGTGGTGATCATGGAGGCCTGAATCTTTTTTTCTGGTACTGTTTTTGTTTTAGCTTTAGAAACATAGTTCTGTTGGAAAACTACTTGAAGCTATTGCAGATGCTCTTCATGATATCCTACTGCTTTGTGAGATGTAGCACTGCTGGTGTCCTCAACATAAGAAGGACATGGAACTGTTGGAGCAAGTGCAGAGGAGGCCACGAAGTTGCTCAGAGCACTGGAGCATCTCCCTGTGAGGACAGGCTGAGGGAGTTGGGGCTGTTCAGCCTGGAGAAGAGAAGGTTGTGTGGAGACCTCAGAGCAACTTTTCAATATCTGAAGGGGCTACAAGGAGCTGGAGAGGGACTCTGTGTTAGGAACTGCAGTGACAGGACAAGGGGAAATGGGTTCAAACTGAAGGAGGGAAAGTTTAGGTTAGATATTAGAAAAAGGGTTTTTGCTGTGAGGGTGGTGAGACACTGTCCCAGGTTGCCCAGGAATGTGGTGCCTGCCCCAATCCTGGTGGTGTTCAAAGCCAGGCTGGATAAAACCTTGAGCAACCTGCTCTGGTGGGAGGTGTCCCTGCCCTCTAAGGTCCATTTCAACCCCTAAAATTCTGTGCTTCTACTAGAAGTGAGAAGTACCAGTATTCAATTGCTTCCAATTACATCCTTTCCCTAAGGTCATGTTTTAGGTGGTTTTAATTAGAATTTGAATGCTAATAAAAGCAAGAGAGAAGCAGCTTTGAACTTTTAGATGTTGTCCCTGCTTTGACCTGTCTGGCTTTTTGACAGTGTTCTCCTCCAGGTCTGGGGGCTCAGTCTGAGGGAGTGTGAATCAGGAAGCTGTCCTGCCTGGGAGAACATTTCCCTGTATTTTTACCGCATAGCTGTAAGATTTCTCTCGCTAGCAATGACTGCTATAAAAACTGTTCCTCCCAGTGCCAATTCCAGTTCTGGAAGCTCTGTAATGAGATGCCTCTTAAAAGTAGTTAGGTAACAAGACAGAATCCCTCAGCACTTTCCAGTTTCTCATCCCTGGAAGGGAAAAGTTGAAGTTGGCTATTTTAAGTTCTGATTTATTTATATGCTGAATCCATTTTCTTGGTGGGAACACACATTGCATTCTGGCATTGCTACCTCACATATGGCTTGAGAGGCTCAGATCAGGTTCCTGAACATGGAATTAATCCCATTCTCTGGCTATTTCTGCATCCCTTTCATCATCCTGAACTGTATCAGACCAATGCCAGGTTTCCACTGTACTAAAACTTAGAAGAGTCTAATAATATTAACCCTGCCTCCCAGATTTCTGCATTAAAGATCTTGAGTAGTGTTTTTGGATCTTGTTTCTAGAAAATGAGAGACAGTGAGTGTAATAATGTTATTAGATGGTGAGAGTTAATGGTTATAAAAGGGGTTAGGAATTTATTTAAAAATAAATTTAAATGATGTTACTGATTTCCTTCACACAGTCATTCCCTACTGAATTAACACTCTGTGCTGGTAATTGCCTTCTCAGTAAAAGATTAGGAAGATTTATTTTTTGTTGGTCAGGATTTGGTTGTTTGACATATTTAATAAGTTAACAGTGTTAAGATTGTGAAGAGAAGGTGAATTTACTCAATTGAAATGAGTTGCCTTTTTTTTTTCAGAAAATTATATTAAAAGTCCTTTTCTAAAATTTAAACCTCATGTTGATGCACAGATATACACTGAAGTGTAGCTACTTGGCTCTTCTTTTATCAGACTGCTGAGTCAATCCTGCTTGCTTTGGCACACAAATACTCAAATGAGAGGCTTTAAAATATTGAAGGTTCAATCTTCCAAGATTGCTTTCAAATCCTATTTCCTTTTTGGCTGCTGTAGCAGATTCCTCACATGACTTCTCTACCTTTATTGATTCTATGTATCCGTTAATGGTTTATGTGCAAAAATGCACAGGTTGAAATTCTGTGATAATGTGGCATCAATCAATATTTGTCAGCTTGGCTATTACCTGCGCCCTGTCTGCTAATCCAGAAAGGAAGACTTATGTGAACTTGCTGTGGCTCTGAAGTTGATCTGAAGAATGTTGTTTTTTAATGTTGTTTCAGTTATTGTAGAAAGTTTGAATGCTTCAACTTAAGAGGATGAGCAGCTCTGTAGCATGAATCACAGAATAATCAGAGTGGGAAGGGAGCCTTGAGGATCATCCAGCCCGACTCCTGCCCTGCACAGACATCCCTGACAGTCACACCCTGTGCTGAGAGCATTGGCCAAACACCTCTGGAGCTCTGTCAGCCTTGGGGCTGTGACACTGCCCTGGGAGCTGTTCAGTGCCCAAACACCTCTGGGGAAAGAAGAACCAGTTGCTAATCTCCAGCCTAACCCTGCCCTGACACAACTTCAGCCCATTCCCTGGGTCCTGTCCCTGGGCCCAGAGAGAAGAGGTCAGAGCTGTCCCTGCACTTCCTTCCCTGAGGGAGTTGTATCCAGCACTGAGCTCTGTCCTCAGTCTCCTCTTCTCCAGCTGAACAGCCCAAGTGTCCTCAGCTGTTCCTCATGTGGCTTCTCCTCAAGGTCCTTCACCATCTTTGTTGCTTCCTTGGGATACTCTCTAGTAACTTGATATATTTCTGATACTCTGGTGCCCAAACTGCACACAGTATTCCAGGTGAGGCTGCCCCAGCACAGAGCAGGACAATCCCCTCCCTCTCCCTCTGGCCTTGGCTGATGCTCCCCAGGACAGGGTTGGCTCTCCTGGCTGCCAGGGCACACTGTGACTCCTATTCAACTTCCCATTAACAATCCTTTTGCTGATGTGTGCTGTGCTCCTTTCTGTCAAACTGGGATGCCACCATTTCACCTAAGGGGATATTATTTTGGGAGCACATTCCTGAGCCTCTTCCACTCTGTCTTCATGATAATAATTTGTGTTTTGGTGTGACTGTACATTTAACCCAGCTAACTCAGTATCAAGGGATCAGAGTGGTTCTCTGCATAATTCTGAATCCTCTTTTCCTAGAGGAGAGCATTTGATCCCAGAAAGAGCAGTGATTATGTACATGTGCTCATTTTTACTCCTGCTATTTCACTGTGATACATGTCTATGAAAACTCTAGAGCTGATTATTCACACAAACACAAATGATAAACCAAGATAATGGTCTCCTTTTGGGGAAAAGATGCACGTTTGGAATCAGTGTGAAAAATATTTCTCAAAAATGTGGGGAAAAGTGTTTGGAATCACAGTGTGAAAAATATTTCTCAAAAATGTAGCAGAAAGGAGAAGAACTCCTGAAAAATACTCCATGATGGAAGATGTTTCCTTGCTCTTGTGGTTTTGAAGTGCAAAGTTCCTATGGATGCTATTGGAGATTTATTCCTGTGCAGGGAAAACTCTGTCAGAAAGCATTTTCTTGCCTCTCTGCTCTTTGTGTTTGGAATCACAGTGTGAAAAATATTTCTCAAAAATGTAGCAGAAAGGAGAAGAACTCCTGAAAAATACTCCATGATGGAAGATGTTTCCTTGCTCTTGTGGTTTTGAAGTGCAAAGTTCCTATGGATGCTATTGGAGATTTATTCCTGTGCAGGGAAAACTCTGTCAGAAAGCATTTTCTTGCCTCTCTGCTCTTTGCCTCCTGAGATGCCAAACACATATGTAACAGAAGTGGGAGCTGAATGACTTGAAACTCTCAAGTTTCTACCTTCAGTCTCTTTCACTATCAGGGAGATACAACTCCTCTTGCTCCACAGCTGTCAATACAAAATATTTTCATCTCTAGTATTCCACTGACATAAAAATATGATTTAAATATAGTGTTGAAATCCACAGTGGGTTTATACTTGTCACTGCTTTTGATTGTCTTAGTCATCACTCTGTTTCTTAGCTACTGTAAAAGGGCACCACTAAAAATTGATGATATTATTTTTCAATTTATATATGACTATTGCTCTGAAGCATCATGATATGCCTTTTTCAGTGGCTGTAACTGACAGCCTTAGCTAAACCTTTGTCTTCCCAGAAGTTTTATGCAACTGAAGTCAGATGCTGGGAATTTGGATTCTCATATTACCCATCTTGGTCATTCCCTCTGTGTCATCAGGCCTGTATCTTTGGGTTTGGTGCCCCTTTTTAAAATGCCAAGGCATTTTAGGATGTTCATCATACCATGGCCATGGGAGTGGGGTTTTGCCTCTGGGCAGTGCAGTCTTGGTATCTGCACAGCTGTTGTGACAAAGATGGGGGTACTTTCCTCTTTGGAATCACAGTCAGCTCTCAGGCACTTGAATTTATGTAAATAGCCAAGTCTCCATCTTGATCTCACTGAGGTTAACAGAGGTGTTTCTCTTTGACTGGAGCATCTTTTGTTCAGGCTGTAAGGTTTTAAGATCTCAGGCAACCAGCAGGAGGACAAGAGGGCACAGACTCAAGCTCTGCCAGGGGAGGTTTAGGTTGGATGTTAGGAAGAGATTTTTTCCAGAGAGAGTGCTCAGGCATTGGAATGTGCTGCGCAGGGAGGTGGTGGATTCACCATCCCTGGAGGTTTCCAAGCTGAGACTGGATGTGGCACTTAGTGCCATAGTCTAGTAACCACAGTAGGGTTGGACTGGATGATCTTGGGAGGTCTCTTCCAACCTGGTTGTTTCTATGAATCTCTTCTAAGATAGAAGTATATGAAGACCTAATTGTTCGTATTGGTATTAACAGAGATGATTTGAATTGTTCAGTATTTAGCCAAGTCACTAAATAAATGCTGATGCTTCACAGTGGTGCAGCACATTTGGGAAGCTCTTATGCCACTGAAATTTAAGGAGTTATTCCAGTGTAAAATTGAACTCTACTATAGAATTAAGTCAACAATATCTTACCATTGCATTTGTCCCACATATATATGGCACTTCCTTTTTTCATCATTTGGATCAGAATTCATTGGGTTTTCCTTAGGATGTCTTTCTCTGAAGTAAATTGTTATCACTGGTCATGTTGTTTTGTTCCTTACAATACTGACTGTTCTTACTAAAGCTTGTTTTAAATGATTTAAGAATAATCCAAGTTCATATTATAGCTGGTAAGATTTTTGGCTTGGCTGGTAACAAACTACCTTTATGAATTTTATACCGCTATTATTTAAACTGAACTTGGGGTGTTTTATTAGTGCTGTGAATAGGCAGAACTTAAAAATCTAGGAAGAGTTACTCAAGGGGGGGGGAAAAAATCTCCCAAGTGCAGTTACTGCTGGTAGGTTCTGGTTAAATAGGAAAAAGAGGCATGGCCCAGGTATCTGTGAGGTATTTATGTAACAGGACAACTTGAAGTTGAGGTATTATTTAAACTGAACTTGGGGTGTTTTATTAGTGCTGTGAATAGGCAGAACTTAAAAATCTAGGAAGAGTTACTCAAGGGGGGGGGAAAAAATCTCCCAAGTGCAGTTACTGCTGGTAGGTTCTGGTTAAATAGGAAAAAGAGGCATGGCCCAGGTATCTGTGAGGTATTTATGTAACAGGACAACTTGAAGTTGAGGTCAGGTCAGGTG
>NW_008660460.1:7045-8369 GCF_000695815.1 Acanthisitta chloris
CAAGTGCAGTTACTGCTGGTAGGTTCAGGTTAAATAGGAAAAAGAGGGATGGCCCAGGTATCTGTGAGATATTTGTGTAACAGGACAACTTGAAGTTGAGGTCAGGTGAACAGGAAGGGCTTGGCAGAGTACATGCTTATTGATGGTGACAAGTAAGACCAAAGGTACTTGCAGTGCCAGGTGTTGTTTTAGTAACTTGACCCTGCAGTAACAAATGACTAAAACTGTAGCAGTGTTGGAGAAGATTCTTCTTATTGTCGTGTTAATCTTTAATTATATGAGGAAATGACTACCTTTACTATTAAACACTTGCAATAAAAGGGGACACGTGAAGCTTTATCACAGAATCATAGAATCAACCTGGTTGGAAGAGACCTCAAAGATCATCGAGCCCAACCCTACCGTGGTCACTAGCCCATGGCACTAAGTCCAGTCTCAGCTTGAAAACCTCCAGGGATGGGGAATCCACCACCTCCCTGGGCTGGGCAGCATAATGCCTGATCAATCTCTCCATAAAAAAATCTCTTCCTAATATCCAACCTATACCTTCCCTGGCAGAGCCTGCACTGTAGGATAGACTCAGTGTCCTTTTAAGAGTTTGATGTAAAAGAAGATTAAATTAAAGGTATGAAAAGAACCTCCAACAAATGGCTGGAACGACATTAAGAGATGAAACTGTCAAATGAAAGGAAGCTAAAATTCATATCTCTCCATAAAAAAATCTCTTCCTAATATCCAACCTATACCTTCCCTGGCAGAGCCTGCACTGTAGGATAGACTCAGTGTCCTTTTAAGAGTTTGATGTAAAAGAAGATTAAATTAAAGGTATGAAAAGAACCTCCAACAAATGGCTGGAACGACATTAAGAGATGAAACTGTCAAATGAAAGGAAGCTAAAATTCATGGGTTTATTGTTTCTCTTCAAAGGAAGTCTTTTGGTTTGCTTGGTAGAGTAGCAGAGGATGTCAGACTTCTAAGTTCTTTCTGACCAGCTCAGTAGACTGTGGCTGAAGTCAGCTCTAACCCTGCCCTGAAGTAACATTCATTGTTAACCCTCACATGGTTGAAATGACAGCTGCCACCCAGAAGCAGTTTCTGTTATGTAATGTCTTACAAGAATATGTATATTCAGGTCTTCTCTATATTTCAGACCATGCCCCAAGTGATGCATTGAGGATGTTGACCCTTAAACCTCTTTCTTTTGTGCTGGGCAAATCTTTTAGTGCTAATCAAATTAGGAAGAACAGTTCAGAAGTTATGGCAACAGCTTCTTAGTCTACATGATGAATGTGTTCTGTATGTCCCATGTGAAATTATTGCTGGG
>NW_008660461.1:0-458 GCF_000695815.1 Acanthisitta chloris
GGGAAGACCTAATGCTTGTCTTGCCCCTCGATTCCCTCCGCAGGTGTGAGTGTCAGCCCACTCCTCCCATGCTTTGGCTCAGGAGTGACTCCAGGTTAGTTTGGCACCTACTGGTTGGGGGCTGCTTTCTGTCACTGGGGGGATTGGGGGGAGGGAGGAGGGGCCACAGGGGATGAAAAGGGGTGCCACTCTGCTCCTTGGAGTGCAGAAGGGATGGGCAGCCTCCCTCTTTTTTTGGGAGCGATGCGCAGAGGGAAGCGGCTCAGCTAGGCTCAGAGATGGGGGTTTGCTGGCTGTGTCCCCCCCAGAACTGCCCAAGCCTTATCCCGAGGGCAGAAGCAGCAGGATGAGGAGCTGCAACAGCTGCATGGGCTCCAGTCCTCCCAGTTCTCCCAGTCCTGAGACCAGGCTGGAACCCGCTGCCCTTTTCTCGATGGGGTGCGGAAAGGTGACGAGCA
>NW_008660462.1:0-1247 GCF_000695815.1 Acanthisitta chloris
GCCCTACCTTCTCTGCAGCACTGTAGACCTCTTCCCTCTTGCTGCAGTCCACCACGAAGGTTTGCACAGTGGCTCCCAGCCTTTGGCACTCTGCTGCTGTCTCCTCAACGCCGTGCTGGAAGAGGCAGACAAAAAAACGTATGTGAGAAACCCTTCCCTGCCCACACGTGGCTGCTCGGGCACAGCAGCAGAGTAGCTCCAGGCTAGAGGTGTCTCTTGATTGTGGAACTGCTGCCAGGGCCTGGAGCAGTTGCTGGCTAACCAAGGAAAGAGGTGTAGCCAACGTGCATGGGAGAACAGGTATTCCAACTTCAGATTTCAAACCTGTGTAGAGTCATGACCAGAAAGGGAATGTGGCAACAAGAGTGAGTTTGCCTAGGTAAGACACACATAGTTAGGCTGTTCAGAGTGAGCACACAGTGATTATCACAACACAGGAGGCAGAGAGTGACTGCAAACAGAGCAATTAAAACACAGGCCTGGCTGACACCCTGAGCTAAGGAAAGTGCCTCTGTGTGTCTGTATTCACAGGCTGGATGTGAGAGGAGAGCTGCCCCTCACACTGCAAGATGTAGAGGGTCTGACAAGAATGGCATTTGGCTCCTGCAGAGCAGAAGCTCCTCTAAGACACTAGATCAACCCACTAAGCCAGGGCAGAAGGACTTTGCTGTACCCTTGCCCCTAGGTGCCAGAAAGCCAGGCCAGGGGAGACCTGTGCCATGGAAAGGCTCAGGCTTTCGCTCAGCACCTGATCTTACCTGTGCAGGTCCGTGCAGTGGGTGACCAGGGTCACCCAGCTGCCCACAGTCCCTCAGGCTGCTGCTTCATGCTGAGGGCCCCCAGCAAGGAGAACTTTTCCTAGTAATTGGATCTTCCAGGATGCACCACCTCCTTTGGAGTTGTATTTCAGTTCCTATTACAATCCATTCCCCAGCACCAAAGGCAGGTGTCACTTGCTGCTGAGTTTATTCCTTTATTCCTCATTCCAGTGAACATGGACTAGGTTTTGTTTTGCAGCTTCATGGCAACATGATGAACTCCTCTGCTGACCCACTGGGCCAGAAACCATTCCTGTGCATTGCTGCCCATCCTCTCACCCTGCTGTACAGCTGGTTGTGCCTTGGCCTTGACCCCTACTCCATGCCGTGCTGCATGTTTGTGTCTGTCCACCCACCACATCTTGCAGCAATGTGTGCAAAACACCTGAGGCTAGAGAGACAGAGAGAAGGCAAACCTGCTCCTCTGTA
>NW_008660462.1:1462-1892 GCF_000695815.1 Acanthisitta chloris
ACAGGGTCCTTTCCCTGCCAGCCTAGGCAGCAGTGCCCACAGCAGCTTGTTCAACACCTTCTCTCTCGCAGGGCTGTGCCATGTGGTGCCTGCTCTGACAACTGTGGCACACAGACCCTACACCTCTGGGGCAAGTGGGAGCAAACGCAGCTCAGCATCCCACTGGGAGAGCCAGCCCTGCGCCGATGGAGCGGAGCGGGAAGAGCTGATGCTCCCGCTGATGCTCCGGGGATGCGTTTCTCCTCACCGCGCGGACTCGCGGCGCGAAGCCCCGAGCGGTGCCCGTACCTTGCTGATGTCCCACAGCACCAGTCTGCTCTGCCGCCGGGCGAACTCCAGCGCGGTGGCTCTGCCCACGCCGTGCCCCGCGCCCGTGATCAGCACGAGCTCTCCGCTCACAGACTTCCTCCGCGCGGGCACCAACAGCTTG
>NW_008660463.1:0-209 GCF_000695815.1 Acanthisitta chloris
CCCCCCCCCCCCCCCTCCATCCCCCCCCCCCGCCGATCCTCCCTCCTTACTCCATCCCTCCCCCTGCCCCTTCATACAACCTGATGTCCCTCTCTCCTTCTGTCTCTCCGTCCCCATCCATCCCCCCTTCCATCCCTCCTCATGCCCCTCCATCCCTCTCTCCTTCCCTTCTTTCCCCTCCGTCCCTCCCTCCTTCCCTTCTTTCCCCT
>NW_008660464.1:0-218 GCF_000695815.1 Acanthisitta chloris
CCGGTTCCCAGTTTCATTCCCAGTTGCCATTCCCAGTCCCGGTGTCCCATTCCCGGTTCCCATTGCCCCCACCCGGTCCTGCTCCCGGTGTTCTGTTCCCTTCCCCCGTCCCGTTCCCGGTTCACATTCCCGTTCCCGGTGTCCCATTCCCGGTTCCCGTATCCCCCCTCCCGTTCCCATTCCCGGTATCGGTTGGCCTCCCCCTCTCCCGTTTCCCC
>NW_008660465.1:0-1843 GCF_000695815.1 Acanthisitta chloris
TGATTCTATGATTCTAGGATTCAAAAATAAAAAGAACGCATTAGAACTTCTGTACATATCTAATTGGACTGGCTTTGGCACTGACTTGTTGGCTAGCTGTTAATGCATTTATGTACTCTGAAGCTAATACAGCTATTGGAGAGACATGTCATAACTCACACCTTTGGTTTTCAATTTGCAGAACAAATCTGTATGCTTTTTAAGCTTCGAATAATCAAGTAATGACACAAATTCAATACTTTTGCGACATGCGGTATTTTGCTGCAAAAAGATTGTGACAACTAATTAACCTGCTGTTTTACAAGACAGCATGTAGTTCCTAAAGGTGATAACAGAGTGAAGATTTTATAATTTATTTTCATGAGCTTTGGTCTCTTTGTTATACCTTATCTGCTTCAGCATTTCTCATCAGTGTCATGAGAAAGATATTAATAATGTTAACAGACCCAAGCCACACATTTCTTCAGTGTGCAGCAGCTGTTGCAGAGTTTGTAGTACATGGTGTACAACTACTGAAGAACAGTTCAGTATCCCTTTGGTGTTTCCTTCTGCGGGCAAACATCATCATCAAAAGAAGTGACTAAAGCAGCTGACTGATCTAAGAGCTCTGCAGTCACATGCAGAACAATGTGTCACTTTGGACAAAAACACAAGACAAAAGTTATAGCTGGGGGCTGGCAAAACATCTGTAACTGTCTTCTTGAATTTTATTGTAAGTGAACATTATGAAAAGGAAGAGAATCTCTCTCTTCTCCCTTCTTCACAGCCTTTTAGCCTCTCTGAAGTTAATACTTACTATGGGTCAACAGTGCCCCTCGGGAATTTTCCTTTGCAGTCACATTGAAAGCAAGTAAAAAGGCTTGTCACTCTCACATCTAGGTATCCTCCAATTAATCTAGTAACATTATTTCTTACAGAGGGTTATGTCACCACAAGGTAATCCATTTCAACAGAAGTACAAAAGTGGACCTTGTCACTCCATGAGACAACAGAACATCGAAGCATTAGTGATGATGAGGGCCTCGGCTAGAGATGAGGAACAAGCTCACAAGTCCTTCTTTTATTGTGAAGTGTCCTACTACTGCTGATCCAGAGTCCTTTGAGTAGGCAATACAGTTGCAGCAGAGCAGGTTTTTTCTACCTGCACAGAGCCTCCAGTGTATAAGACTTGCTTGTGCATATATATGATGTCTACATGATGCAGAATACAATCTTATTAAGTACGTGACTGTGTTTGCTTCGTGTGGCTTGGTTCATTCATGGTCTCCAACTGAACTGTGAGACATTTTAAAGGGGAACATGCATATTTAGGAAATGCTTCACAGTTCCTGGCAGTATTTTAAATAGCTGTGATATACATACCTGCATGAGATTAAAATGCAAGTATATGAGAAATATATCAAAGCCATGGAAAGAAACCCAGAGTGAAATTTTTTTTTTTCTTTTTCTTTATTGGAGTTTTAATGTTCCTGTGAGCACATTTTATTGAAATCCTATCAAAAAGAGTCCTATAATAAATCAAATTTAGTTTAGTAGGCTCATTATTATGTCAGGGTTTGAGTGACTATGGAAGCAATCATAGAATTATAGAATCAGATGGGTTGGAAGAGACCTCAAAGGTTACCGAGTCCAACCCTACCATCATTACTAGACCATGCACTAAGTGCCACATCCAGTCTCATCTTGAAAACCTCCAGGGATGGTGAATCCACCACCTCCCTGGGCAGCACATTCCAATGCCTGATTACTCCCTCTTTAAAAAATCTCTTCCTAATATCCAACCTAAACCTCCCCTGGCAGAGCTTGAGTCTGTGCCCTCTTGTCCTGCTGCTAGCTGCCTGCG
>NW_008660465.1:2012-2394 GCF_000695815.1 Acanthisitta chloris
ACAATATCCACTGAGGGGCCCAGAACTGCACACAGTACTCAAAGTGTGGCCTTACCAGCACTAAGTACAGGGGAAGAATCACCTCTGTGGTCCCGTTGACCATGCTGTTCCTGATCCAGACCAGGATGCCATCGGCCTTCTGGGCCACCTGAACACACTGCTGGCTCATGTTCAGCTTTCTATCTATCTAAACTACCAGATCCCTTTCTGCCTGGCTGCTTTCCAGCCACTCTCTCCCCAGCCTGTACCACTGCATGGGATTATTATAACCAAAGTGCAGGACCAGCACTTGACCTTTTTAAACCTCATCCTGTTGGAATCAGCCCATCTCTCCAGCCTATCTAGGTCCCTCTGCAGAGACCTCCTGCCTTCCAGAAGATTC
>NW_008660466.1:0-1535 GCF_000695815.1 Acanthisitta chloris
CCCGCCACCGGTCCGTGCCGCCGGTCCGTGCCCGAGCGCTGCCCTGGCCGAGCCCTCTCGCCGCAGAACAATGCGGCGCCGAGCGACAAGAGCAGCGCATTGTTCCCCGCCAGCCTCGCGGCCCGCGCCCATGTAAATGAACTTAATGCTCTTCATTCAGGCGCGCTCGGAGGGTTCTCATTTACTGCCTCTCTCTCGGTGACAGCATTTTCTCACCAGCCCTGACTGCATAATTAATGCAAATGCAGCCTTAGTGTCATGAGCCGGGCTCCTTTGGTTTACTTTGGTGCGACACTTACAGAGGAATATTAACTAGAGAAAGCAGCATCACAACAGGGGTGGAAAATCAGCCTGTCAGGGACTCATTCCAAATGCCACGGAAAGGAGAGCGCCTTCAAGATTGTTTCATCAAGGTGATTGAGAACAAAAACTACTGAGGAAAATTCGAGCTTACATTTATGAGCTTCTCCACATACATAATTTATATCACCCGAACCTATAGGAACGCTATTTCCCGCACATCTCGGTGCAAAGCCCCAGTCCGGGCTGAGCACTGGGTTCTCACACACGAGGCACAGGTAGGTGCCAGCACACCTGGGCACGTCCCGCGCTCGGTCCGTCCCGCACAGCTCCACTCGTGCTCGCTCCCCGCAAAGCTCAGCGAGCCGCGCTCCCCGCAGAGGCAATCCTGCATTCTAATCCCGCCTGCTCCCATCAAAACTGGCTCTCTCGGTTTTTCCTTTCCCAGGGAAGCAGAGAGCAGTTCTGCCCTGAATACACGCGAATTACAGCGCGAGGGCAGGATCCAGCCCTGCCCTCCGCGCTTTGTACCCAGCCTCGCCAGCACAACATGCCTTTTTTCACAACAGCCGCGCTGGAAATGTTTCTTCAGATTAATCCTGCCCGTATTTCACCACCAGAAAGAGCTCTGCCTGGTATTTTTGATCTGGAACAAAAGGAAATTCACGAGCACTGTATGTTTGTTTGCTTTGCTGCTGATTTAGTTACAGTGAGCGCTGCAGTGGCACTGAAGCACACACCCCTTGGTATGTTTATTTCTGGAACTGGGGGTTTCTGCATCACCTCTCATTAGTGCCTCCTGCTTCCAGGCACACCAGCACTGCTCAGACCTTTCGGGAACGCTGCTGCCCTTCACCCAGCTGCTAACACCACTGTCCACTGAAGTACCTGTCAGCCTCCTCCCCACACCGTGCTGACCTAAAGCACACGAGACTTTTAGCCACAATAAATGCGGGCCCTGGTTATCTGCTCTGGGTCTGACTCTGGGCCACCTTTCTAAGGTGTCTGTGAAGACTGGAAATTGGAAGTCTTTTTTGCCTAGGGAGAGGAGATTTCCTGGTGATCCTCAAAACCTGTAGCTTTAACAAAACCTGAGTCCAAATAGTGAGGCCTGTTAGTGAAGGCTAAAAGCTGGAGACACTCATCCTGCCTGCAGTCCCACCGAGCCAAGGGCACTCTGCACACCTCAGGCTGCGACTTCTCCTTCGACTTCTCCTTCCTCCCGTGAGGGCAAT
>NW_008660466.1:1556-9209 GCF_000695815.1 Acanthisitta chloris
CAGGACAGCCCCACATCTCCTGCTCCCTGTCCACGACGCCCCAACTGAATGTACAGCAACTGAAATAATACCTGCAGCCCTCCAAATCCCTCAGAACAGAGCGGCATAAACACACATGCCGGTCAGAAGGTTTGTTGTAGACAGGAAACAGCCCCGCAGACCATCATCACAAATTAAAGGTATTACACTCAAGTCATTTTTAATCCCTACGAAATGAATAACCCTTCTACCAACATTAAATCATTTTCTTCTGCACAAGCAGCATTTCCTCCCGGCAGCACAGGATCTATTCCCCCACAGACCGGGAGCTCTCCTTCCGTCAGAGCCGGCGGCGGCTCACACCGCAACCAGGACTCATAAAATTCCCACAGAACTGGCACTCGCGTCTTCCCAGGGCAGCGCTGCCTTCGCTCATCCATAAGCAATAACGCCACTTTATTCTCCGCAATCAGCACGCAGATGATTATTTAGATGCAGCCTCATAATCCTCCTCGCAGCAACTACGGAAGAATCTGATCTGAATCCGCAGCCGAGGGATTCCCCTCCTGCTCGCGGCACAGGAGTGTTTATACCTGGGAGCTGGACAGAAAGCGGAACAGGAGTCTGGGAAAGGAGCGAGTCCAGACAACTTCCAGCAGGAACCGCGCGACGTCCACTGTGGCACAGTTCTAATAGGGCATCAATATTGTCATTTAAACTCGGGATCAGTACACAAATGTGCTATAAATGGGAAAATCCCTGGTGATACTGGTGTGCAACACGCAGCTCATTGATTTTGTTCTTGATGGTCGGCTATTAAAGCGCGAACACGCTGACCTTGGTGAGCAGCAGACAGTGTGCATGCAACATAAAGTTGAAAAACAGCTTTAAAATGACTGTTTCGAACTGCAGACTGCAAACCTTCCAACACACACAGGCATTCCATAGTTTATTTTAAATTGGCAACCGCAATTTAACAAGCTACTCCAACAAAGGATTAGCATAGCATGTGCTTTTCCTTAGCCACCAGTTAGGGCCGGCAATGCAGGGCAGGACTCCAGCGCTGGGTTACAACAAACCCTCTCCCTTACAACGGCCCCAGCATCGGCCTGAGCCTCCACACACCTGCACAGCACCTTGGCTGCTGCTTTGCCACATTTCTACCACTTAAACGAAGAAAAAAACACACCAGTATTTATCTCTGTGCCCTCATTTCCCATAAAATCTCAAGTGCATCTCTCACTGCAGATCCTATTAGATAAATATTTGTGTTTGCAAAAAATGGACTCAATATTGGATATTTCCATAGGATGAGAGCAGCGATTTCCAGGTAGTATGATGACATTTCAGATGCTTGACCTGCTACCAGGCACACAATGAACAGTTCTTTCAGTCTCCAGCTCGGGGTGGTGGCACACAGACACCACGGTGCAAAACGCACAGTGCTGAGGAGATGTGTGCGTCATTTAGCAAGACTCAAAATCTTCACATAAATCAGTCAAACACTGCCTCATGAACAGAAAAACCATAAGAATTATACCTATTTTAAATAAGTTCTTGTTACCCCCGTCACGTGGGCGCAGAGTGGATCTCACAGGGGGGGAGGGCAAGCCCCTGTTTTAGCTATTTTTCCTGTCCTGCTGTCCTTTCTCCTGCATTTGCCTAAAGGCTCTCAGTAAATTACACTCCAAGTAAATGACTGTAATTTACCCGCTGAATTCCCTTGTTCGGGAAAAGCGCACACCACACATTCCAGCGTTACCACGGCTCAGATTTACCATTCTCTGTGTCAAGAACAATCCACGGGCAGTAATTTGAAACTGTTTGAGCCTTCAAATAAGGGAAATTAGAAATGTTTGGAGAGCTGAGATTTTCAGCGAGGAGATAAACCCTGATAAAATCTGTAACAGTTCAATTCCTTCTCGTTTCCCTTTCTGAGCTGTGCGCTCAGCACCTAGTCCGGGCCCGCACTGATCCTGCCCGGGAATAAGATCGGTAAGAAAGGGGAAACGTTAATGAGGGAAACATTTTCACAGGCCTAACCACAAAAAGGGAGGCAGAGGAATGACCTTCCAGCAGCGCCGAGCCACCCGCGGCCGAACTCCGAACTGCCCCGAACTCCCGTCTCAAATTCAGCGGCTAGTCCCAGACAGCTCCTCTCCGACAGCAGAGCCGAGGCTGTGCAGCTGGGCAAACCCCGAAATTAAAATATTCTATAAAGCAGGATTTTAATTAACGTCGAGAGCGATTAAAGCTGAGAAATCCATACATGGTGGTGATGGATTATCCCACGCGGCGTTGGGAATGTTCTGGGCCCGGAGACGGATCCGGCGCCGGAGCAGACAGAGCCCTCCCCTCGCAGACCCCACGCCGCAACCGCCTCTGCCGCGCTGTCTGAGGGCAGGTTCTCATATGGCAAAACTGTTATAAATCCTCATTATCCTAAATAAAATTACAGCACTTTAAACATTTCCAGGGAGAACATTCTCTCTTCTAAACAACTACCTTAGCGAGTAATAGGAAGCAATATGGTTGCACTTGTGTCACAGTTGGAAGTCTTTTTAAACTGTCGCCCTGCTAGCAAACCAATTCTACATATTAAAATGAATGGATTGCTTATTTCAAGGGGAAAAATCATTTATAAAATCAAGACCATTATTAAGATACTGTGACTTATTTCCACTCCAGAGTGCATGAGAAACAGATAAATGCAGCAACCTATGCACACTGAAATGTCTTTTTTTTGATGCCACAATTTTCTTTTTCGAATGAGCCATCCATGCGTACAAGTAAATTAAAAATTGATCTAGATTCCACATGTGAGGAGATGAAGTTTTACATGTTCCCACATTGCAGACAAGTCCAGGGCTCTGGGCTGTTGCTCCTGAGGAGCAGAGCCCTGGCTCCTGCCCGCCCTGCCCGCACTCGCTGGGTAGCGCTGGGTGCTGCAACACCTCCCTGGGTGCTCCCAGGGTGATCAGCTGCCATCCCAGTCTGACACCACACTCTGCTCGGGCCTGCTCATCCAGGGCCTTTAAGAGATTAGGTACTTGGATTAAATCTAATCAGAGGTTCAGCTAACACCCCCAGCAGGTTTGGGAGCGTGCACCTTGTAGTCACTGAGCAAATTACAGGATCCCTATAATTTGATGAGAACATGTGGGCATTTTTCCACAAGCTCATAAATTACTGATTGCTTTTTGTAGGTTCCATTGATACTAATGTGTGCTTCCCTCCACGGCGCTGCCCCAGATTGTTGCTGGCACAAACATCACCACTTGGAAACACAGCAAATTACAGGAACATGTTTAATCATGAGGTGTAAAAACTTTGCGTGTTAATGACGGGAAGGCCGCGGTGCCCGAGCTGCAAACAGCCTCGCTGTGGGTGGCCCAGGGCAAAAGGCTTCCAGCATGGATCCACTTTGGGGGACAATGGCATGGCTGGGATTAGCACGGGAGATCCCTCAGATGGGTTTTTTCGCTGTGAACTCCCACTCGCCAGCACTTCCATTTTTCTCCCACTTGGTCCCACTCCCTGAGCCTGGCAGCAGCCTCCGCACACTGCACCTCAGTTTAATGGGCAAGGCAGCTAATAATAAAGCAATTAGCTACTCAACTAAGAAACTGCCAGTTTCGCTGTTGTCTCTTTTTTTAATCATTGAGAATTTCTCCGTTAATTTCCAGCCATTTGTAGAATCCGTTTCCGTAATTGCAAACCTGGATGAATTGTTTCTAGAAGTTGAACCATGGCCGATGCCAGCAGAACCTACGAACACATAAAAGCTTCAGTTTCTAATGTCACCATCAAGCCAAAAACAATTACACTCATTTGAATTATGGCAACCAATAAACTTAGATAATCACCATATGCAACATAACATTTTGGCACTTGAACTAAAAACTCTTGTAGACAACTATAGATTGCTGCTAATGTTGAGCGTTCTTGTCCTACCCAAGGCTGCCAATAGAAATGCCAAAGCTGCTGAATGCTGCTCATCCTCGTAATGTTGTCAGTGAATGGCACATTCACACAGCCCCCAATCCTCTCTTCCCAGGCATGGTCTTCTCCAGCTGCAGCTTAATTTCCTGTGACTTGCCTAATTACTGTAATTAAGGATTAATTGCCATTAATTATTCACACATAAGCTCATCGCAAATCATGGGGTAAATGTCTTATGAAAGCTGCCATACAAGCCATGTATAAACACACTGGGATGCTCCAGGCAGGAGAATCTATCACTCAGCCCTGAAGCAAATCTCTGTGCTTCTCTTACAAAAACAGCTATAACTCTCCGAAACTCGACAGTCTTCCCAGGTAAGCATTAGGTTACAGAGCATGTTTTCCTGTGGAAGCCACAACGGTTTTATTAGTACTATAAATGCTGTTTTATCTTTCCAACTGCTATTTTTATGTTTCCATTTTTATTCTACGGTGCTCAGTTTAGGACAAGCATTTGCTCGGAGGAGGAGTGCTGGCCGCTGTGCCCCCACCCTGCGTGGGGCTGCCAGGGCCTGTGGCACTGCCCTGTGGCACAGCCACGTGCCAAGGACACGGCCCGGACCGGGCTGGGCACCCTGGTGCTCTCCTGTTCCCAGATAGCAACAGCAGCGTTTGCATGCTGAGACTGCTCTGCACTGAACATCCTCCGAGAGGGCAGAGCCTCCTGCCAGGCAGGGCAGGAAAATCCCAGAGCCCAGCAAAGCTGCTGGATACAACAGAACCAAACCAGGAGTGGCAAACGAATGAGCCCAGCATTACCTTGGGGGTTCCTCTGCTTTACTGCCACTGTCTTTGCCATCCAAAGCAGCCTGAAGGACGAGGCAGGTTCTTTGTCAATGCACCAACACAACCCGGGACGCTGGCAGCACCAGACCCTTCCCCAAACCCGAGCACCACTGTCAGCCTCAGTCCCTTCAGTGCCAGGTTTGAAACGGTGAGTGTGATTGAACAGAACGAGCTGCAGTGCTGGGCTGGCTGCGCCGGGAGTCAAGGAGATCCTACATCAACGCTCGCGCTTCCACCGAAACACTGCCCCAGGAAATCTGAGTGTACGCAGGCAGAATGCTGCTCTAATTGTTATGTTAGTACCTCCTGCAGCAAATTAATGCATGAAACATTTTCATTTCGGTACATAAGTTTGTGTGTGTCTGAGTTAAACATTTATGTTAATGGACCTTCTGGCAGATCTGTAATGTTTCAAATACTCTTGTAGAACAGCTTTTTCTAAATACATCATTTAGCAGTTCTCTCCCCATTTTCTACCTGATCTGGGGGCATGCAGGAGGGAAACTATTTCACAGTTTTAAAAACCTCCTGCTTGAGTAACTACAAACTCAGCTGCATTCAGGCAAGGTAGCAATTACTGCTGCACTGCCACCAGCGCTGTAGGCTTGTATTAAAAAAAAATTAAATAAAAGGCACACTAATAGCCAGCATATGCTGCCACCACAGCCCTCTGCTCCAGCACGCCGTGCTGCCAGCCCCTGCACTCCCAGCACCCATCCTGCTCCCCATACACCCTGCCAGCCGTGCCCGGGGTGCAGTGCCCGGTGCTGGCACAGCCTGCCAGGGCTGCCCTGCTCCCACAGCTCCCGGACACCGTCAGCGCCGGCTGCCCTGGAAACCCTTGCTGATCTCCATCCCGAGCTCTGACAGGAGGACACGCAGGCAGTGTTGGGATGCAGCCAGGATCCTGCAGCGTGCCACGGCTCAGCGCCGCAGGGCACGCAGCAGACGAGGTGCCCTCTGCCCCTGCAGGTGCCCGTCGGGCTGGGGGTAAGCAGCACTACTGCCCGGTGGGGACACATGCCAGGACACGGCTCAGGAGGGGTGAGGGCTCACCCCAGACTCTCCCTCAGCCCTTGCCTGACCTCTCAAACACGAGTGGGTCTCGGGCCAGCCCCACGGTCTAAGGCTGCCTGCAGCCCTGGTCCCACCTCTGCTCACTGCTGCTGCCCCTAAACTGGCATCTCCCCATCTCTGGCCACCTTGGTGCTCAGGTAGCTGCCAAGCTCTGCCGTGTCACTCTCCATTTATGGCCTCCCAGCATCCTTGGCCTGGGCAATTAGGATTTATGTGCTAATTGGAGTAAATATGAAGGTGGGAGTCACAGACATGAGCTCCCATAGAGGAAGATCCCTAGCAGAGCAGTGCTGTGGCCAGCTTGGCCTCGCACCACAACACTGGGCACAAAGAGGAGCAGGCAAGCAGCTGCCCCTGCAGCAGGTCTGCCCCAGTCTGGGCAGTGCCCCAACCCCAATCCCCATCTTTCTGGGCCACATGGACTGGGATGGCAAAGGCTTTCTTGGGAGGCAGATGCCCTGTGCCAAGCAGAAGTGCACAGCAGAGCCTGCTCGGATGTGAGTTAATGTTCCTGAAAATACCTGGAATGAGAACAGGTTCTAGGGCGGCAGCAGCTGCAGGCAGGTCCCCGAGAAGGGGCACAGGAGGAAAGGTCTCTGCCCAGGCTGAGCTCTGGGCTGCAGCTGCCCAGCCCCACAGGCCCCGGGAGCTGCGTGAGCTGTGTGAGCTGCAGCTCACACCCACGTGGGTGCCCGACCTGGCACAGTGGACCCAACCAACAGCTGCTGACCCAGGGCAGCGAGACCCGCGGCGTGGAACCTCCCCAGTCCCATCCACTGCCCCTCAAAGCAGGACCTGCCGAGACTGCAGCTCCTCGACAGGAGCACCATTATGCTTGAAATATGTGACTAAATAGTACTCAGTAAAAGCATTTTCCCTCCTGAATTAATTACATTTCACTTCTCCCCCTAGGTAGGTAAAGGCTTTCACTGTCCAGCCAAGGGGACCCTCCTCTCCCCAACAGATATCAAATTTGGCAAGCCTCATTTGTCCCGAAATTTATAATTCAACAGATGCTTTTCTAAGGCTTTTTGATAATGTGCAGCAGAAATGCAGGTCTTAATTCCTGGGCATGGGAGACTGAAGGCGAATATCAGCATTACTCCTATTTTTTAAATCTTGCTTTTAAATCTTACACTCTGCATGGTTTCCAGATCAGCTTGAACTTTCCTGGAAACTTTTATAATAAACAGTCCTGCTCCATAATTTGATGTTTTTAAATGAAAGCATCCAAGCTAATCTATACAAATTAACAGATGTCCTCCTGAAAGTGTTAGAAACAAAGAAATGCAGATGCGAACATCATCAGCATCCAAATGAGCTTATTGTAGGACCCTTTAAGGCACATCTGAGCAGAGCTCCAGCCTGTACTCTACCTTTCAACTTGCAAATGACAGTGTCACCAAACACTGTCCTTCCATCAATCAAGCTGGGTCATGAATATACAAAAGGCAGCCGCGGAGCTGGCTACCTCCTGCAGTTCAACTCGCCCTAATTATCTGGGCCTTTCTTTTTGTTCCCGGGCAGGGGCACCCCCAGTCAGCTGCTGGGCAGCCCCGGGCTCGTCGCGGGAAAAAAAAAGCCGCGGACAGATAGCGCACGGGAAACCTGAGCACCAAATGTCATCTTTCTTATTCATCATCGCAGGACTTCCCTCCCCTTTCGAAATACCAATCTGCTGCCATTTCCAGGCCCTCCCCCGCACCCCCCCAAGCTGTCACTCCCGGCGCTCGCTGCCAGTCGAGTGAATTAGCATCCTAACTGATGCGCTGTTATTCTCCCGTGCAGCCCTCGACGCGCTAACTAATG
>NW_008660467.1:0-9650 GCF_000695815.1 Acanthisitta chloris
ATAGGTGATATATATTTATTTTTGACCAAACCTTGCAGGATGTGCTCACAAGATTTCAATGTCATTGGAGCAGATTAATCAGGGTCTAACACCCAGCCCACATGAAAATACCTTCTCACACCACCTCTGAGTAAAATTAATAGTCTTAAAGCACCTCATCCTATTTTGACTACTCTTTTTGTTCCACTCAGAAGTAATACTTAATTCTCTTTTTAGGCAAGCTGTTTCTGCACTGTTTTCTGCAATCATCAGTTACCTCAAAATGTATGACAAAGGAACAGGTCATAGCATCACCATGCCTCACTGCCTTCTCCAGCAGCATCTTCTGCCCTGTGTTGTACATGAATCCATGCTCAGTGGTTAGCATTAAGCTTTCATGTTACTGACTAACCTACAGTTCTGAGAGTCTTTGGTGCCTTGCCCAGGTTTAGCAAACAATTACGCCTTTAGTGTTTCTGTTTTAGTTGATCTGAAGACTTGAGTTCTTTTCTCCTACTAGCAGAAATGCAAATTAAAGGAAAATGCATCTTTTCCATTACAATTTCTAGTTGTGCAATATTCTACCAATTGGTTCCACATATTTCTGTTTCTCGGGCTCTTTGTAGCTGACATTTCTCTTTAGATACCTACAGTTCTACAGCACAGGAACACAAAATTTATTTCTGCACTCCTCTCAGATCACTTTTTGATGACAGAAATGTTACACACAGTCTGGTACACCTTCAGTCTGCAGCACACCTATTCTGTGAATATTAAGGAAGATTTTGCTTTCCAGACCAGTCAAACCAACATATTTAAACAAGTAAAGGGAAGGAAAAAATAAAATAAAAAAGGAATAGGTCTATAACATAATTGCATACTTATAAATAGCATGCTTTCCATGTGTGTCAGATATCAAATAGCTTAATGGCAACTGATAACTGGCTGATTTCTGCAATCTGCCATCAGCTGCTATTTTCAAGAGAACATGAGCTATTCCTAATACTGCAGTACAACTCCACTTAGTTGTGTAGGAAGCTTAAATTTTTCAACCAGATGGCAGGTATATACTATTTTAACCAAAATCCTGTTTTAAGAACAGTGGTCGATATAATGACAGTGCTTGACAAGCCAAGAGGCATACAAAAGTAGGTAACTACATAATACCATTTAGTATTGGCCTTCAAAAAATAACATACTTATGAACAGCAACAGATGGGCCAGGCAATCAGGCTGCATGACCTCATTTACTGGGAAAAACAAGGTGTTTTGTTCGTTTTTTTCTAATTAAACTTCAGCCCTTATTTCCAAAATATACTTTGTAATACTTGGAAGTGATTCCTCTCATGCATGTATCAAGCCAAAAAGCCTCTGTGCCCTGAGTCAAGCAGGGACAAGAGCTGTTCAGCTGCATTATTGTGTGATTAATCCACACAACTGCTTTAACACACAACAGAAGGAAAAAGCCACCTCTAAAATACAGGGTTTGATAGGATACAAATAACTTGTTAAATATCTCTGTCATTAGAGTAATGCCTACTAATTAGTAAATAAATTATTTACAGTGGCATTTCTATTGCAGCAGAAGACATTATCCTGTTCTTTTTCACTGCCGTCTCTTAAATAGCAACAGCAAACAGTAGCTGTGAAATCCACTTTACATCTCACAGAAGCAAAATAACTCCGCATTTTTCAGAATTTCCTTAGCCTGAACACATTTTTTTCTTTCCCCACCCCAGTAACAAACATCAGCCCCTTGTGGGACCTGATCCACTGCAGTCTCCTATTACTGCCCCTAACACAGGACATGGTTTCCCCCTCTGTACTTACATTATGTCTGGGATCCTCTCTTCAAATATAAATGGAGAATCAAGAGAAGAAGTAGAGTCTGGGTGGCTGAGCAGCACACTGAAACACCCCAGGTGATCACCGGGGCCTCTCCTCTCTTCCACGTCAGAGACTTCCCTTGTATTCAAACCTAATTTGAGTGGGGAAGATCCGATGTCCTAACAGTCAAACATACTGAGCCTTTAGATCCAATAAAACGCTACCAAAGCATTTAGGAGTAGATGTCTGCATATTTACTGTTGTCTTTTCTTGAATGTATGCCTATGCAAGAAGGAAGCAAACCGTCTTTATATTTCACACCCATTCACACTACATCTTTTTCAGGGTGTTGCTAAAAGAAAAAAAAATCCCAAGCTAGCTCAGCTCCAAATGGCCAACCACACAACCATTTATTTTCCTCTGGTTAGACTGCCTGGGTTATTTTCCCACACGTTCCTGATGTGGTGAATGACTTGTCTGAGCAGGCAAGATAGCGCTTTAGGCAGCAGATTAGAAAATGCAAATACGCAAGGAGTCCAATAGGCACCTCCTGAGCTGCGTCCTCCTGGCAAGGCTTGGCTTTCCATCCCCAGCTGGAGCTGCAGGAGGTGCCCATCTCTCTGAAGGCTTACACTGGGGGTCTCAAGCCCTGAGTGTGGTGCTACAATGTCCCCATGTCCCAGCCCTGTGTCCGAAGGCAAACAGTGAGAATTACTTCTGCCGATGGCAGACACCATTAACTGCAGTGACAACTACCAGGTTGCCAAACCAGGGCAGACTATTCCAGCCAGGACAGATGCATGTCTTCCTGGGGAGAAAGGAGGACAGTCCAGGAGCATCACAGTCCCTACTCTATCACTTCCATGTGGCTGTAACAGCAAGGTCAAGGGAAAAACAAGGACAGAAGGGGTTGGACTGGTTTTCACACCCTGGATTGGCAGGGTGGCTTTGCTTGCCCCACACCTACCCCCAAAATAGGACTAAGAAGGTTTTCATCCCTTGTACCCACCCCCTCATGGCAGGGAGTACCATGTAGAAGTGTCCCAGGCTTGGTAGGCCATTGCTTACCCTGCCTCCTAAAAAAAAAGAGTCTCAGGGACTCCTCCTACAGACAGAATGGCAGCACACGTTTACCTCTGACCGTTCTAAGTGCCAGGTGGTAATGAACAGCAAATTACCAAGAGTTTCCTGGAACAGGTTTCCCAGCAGGGCTGTGCTATCCACATCCCTGAAGACTTTCAAAGACCTGACTGGATAAAGCCCTGAACAACCTGGTCTGACCTCACAGCTGGCACTGCCCTAAGCAGGAGGCTGGACCAGAGACCTCCTCATGTCCCTTCCTACCCAACTTCTCTAGGGATCCTCTTCTGCTTGACCTTCTCACCACTGACCACGTACTATCCAGGCCAGCAAGTTCACACAAGCCTAGCACCTTCACAAGAATTTCAGAGCCAATTAACTGCAAAGGTACAACAAGGTACCCTCCTCCAGCCAGGAAGGTCTCCAGATCAGGGTTCTCCTAATGGCTAATGGCCCCCACTGAAGAGCTCCTAACACATACAGGGTTGGGAGTCAAGAAATGCAGAGATAAACAGTGTCTAAGCTATAAAGAAGGATTTTCTGGATTTTTCTATGAGCTTTTACTTCTAGTGCTTTCTCTGTGAACTTTTACTGCTCAGGTTTTGTTTGGGTTTTTTTGTTTGTTTTGGGGGGGTTTTTTGCATTGAAAGAAAATCTGTATGGAACTAGCAAGAATAAAGATATCACTTCTTTAGAATAACTGAAATCTTGTATCACATTAAAATCTTTACTGGAATTAAGAGTGAATTTACAAGTGGCAATGATGAAACAATGCTGAGAAGGAGTACCCTGACACCTCTTTTTACAGCCTCTTCACTTGAAATTGCAATTATAGTGATATAGGTATGAAGACAATTCTGACATTAAAACAAAAAAAGAAAAGCAAAAGTTGTAATAAAAGAAAACACTGTTTTCAGTTTACAGGGAGATCCTGAATTGCAAGTGTGCCTGAACCACGGACTACAGCCCAGGATGATCCATCAGCTGCACCGCGCAGTCCTCCTCCGATTACTGCCTCAGACAGTGTTCAAGAGCATGGCCAAGCCACTCAGGGCCACATGCCACCACTCAGCAGTGCAGAGTGGCGTGGCATCCTCTCCTGGGCCGAAGCATGCTTAAGGGCGATGGTGAGGTAGGAACAAAAGCTGCAAAGATATCCTGAGAGTTGCCGCATCTCACAACGCCAATGTCAGTCTGGCTCCTTTCCATCTGACTCACGCCCACGTACCAACACAGCTGGTGCATGGCTGTGCAAGGAGGGAAGACACGTTCCTGCCCTAGGGGAAAGCTTGATTCATGCTAAAAGCTATACCAGTCTGGATCTCAGGAGGGATACCTGCCTGTTGTCCCTGACACCGAGGTTATTTAGCTCACTCCCTGTGCCCAACAGTTTGATCACATCACACCTGAGCAGCAGTGGGTCCCACAAGGGACAGAAGGATTTATGGACAAAGAGATGTACTTCAGATATTCAAAGTGCTCAAATCCCATTTAAAGTTTCACAGCAGGAGAGGAAAGGGAAGAAGTGAAGAAGAAAAACTAAATTTTTAAAAATAAAGTATATGTATCCACAGAAACCTGAAGCACAGGCAGGCAGTAGCCCTGTTATCATTGCTGCAGCTAGTATAAAGACAGTACTTTTCCACACCGCAGTCACATTTCCAGTTTCTTCACAGACCTACCTGGAGGGACCGAATAATTTGCATCTCTCTTTTTCCCATATTATTTGCACATTCCACATATTATTTGCATTTATCGTGAAAGGGTGGAGAATAATAGTGCTTAGCACAAGAAATAAATACATTTAAAAAACAAATCAGTCAGTGCTGCCAGTCAGACAGATGCAAAAGTTGACAAAATACAGCCTTTCATTATTTTTTCATTCCAACCAATGCACAAAATACATGAAATATAAAAGAGTGCCTCACATAGATTTTTTCCAGCTGAATGGAGCTTTGACAGTCAAGAACACTGCATTTTTCACATAATAAAATGTGATTTTCCATCAATTTTACCAGTAATGAAAATGTAGCATACAGCACAATCCCTTGAAAGCCAAGAAGCTGAAGCCAAGGGTGAGGTTGAAAGTTGCAAAACTGGGAGACTCAAGGGAACAGAAGCTGTGGATAAAGGAGAAACTGGTCCTCGGCCATTCATTTACTTTTCTACCAATGCCCCCCTGGAAGGGCTCCCCCTCCTCCTGTTCCTGGTGTTCAATGGGAGGAGCAGCCAGAGCAAAACTATTCATCTGGTTCCCATCACAGGAAGGGCTGCCTAGGCTAGCTCCTGCCAAAGTCTGTCATTAGCAATCAGCATGAGAGAGAGCATGAGAAAACCCAGCACAGCTAAGACAACAAACCTAATACTTTTAATACAGTAATCATAACAACACTACTCAATTTTGTTCTTTATAAAAATATCATGGGAGTCAGATAGGCCATCCCAGTAGCCTCGTTTTATCAGGGAAATTAACGTAACAGGCAACACAAATGTTATTTTCTTATGCCACAGTAGATACATCAGCACCTATTAGAAGCACCTACAGGAGTGAAATACAGCAAGGAAGGATAATTTGATTGAGCAGGTGCAAAACCTTGCTACCCATTAATATACTTTGTCTCCTTTTAGACACAGCATAATAGACATGGCATTGAAATCCTGAGGCAGTCACAACAATCCAATAATCTTTCATAAAATCCATAGTATTTTATGAAAGTTTGGAGGGATGACCATCAAACTGCCCATGTTGTCTCGCCACAGAGGTTCAACACAACCCTTCTCACCTCCCCTAGCCTTGTCAGCCAGGCAGAGCAATGCCAGAATTTCACAATTTCCACAAACTGCCTGTCTTGCATATCATCCTTGAAAATCTATTTTATCACTCTTTCATTTCAGGTGACCGGGGGGGGAAAAAGAAGCTAAACCCACATTCAAACAGTCTATAGCAATACCTCCTGTGGCTGCTGCCATGGGGAATGAAGACTTACAGGGGTATTAGGACCTTGCACTGCTGGACACTGTATGCAGATGAAAGCAGCACTGCCAGCTGGACTTTGCAGCCACAACCTTCCCCCCACTCAGGAATATAATCACACACTCCCCTAATTGCTGAGTAAGAGTGGCTGTTAATTACCTATCCAAAGTAATTAAATCTGACTGGGGTCAGAAATGATCTGACAGTAGGGAACTGTCAGAGAGAGGCAGCAAGCTGTAATCTGTTCTTCAAACCTGCCTCAAGCCTCAAACCAGACCCCTCAGGAGTTTGTTCTCCTCCCCACAGGCAAAACACTTCTGCTGTTTTGTGTCTGCAAAACACAATGCTCCTTCTTCAGAGCATTTGTGCAGGTCCCCGAGAGCCACATTTTCACCATGACTTTGACAAGAGCTGCCACTGCTCCACTGACACAAGCCTGCCATCCTGGAAGACCACATTGGAGCAGATGAACACTTTGGGATTTCCAGGAGAGCAACCTGAGATCAGCTCTGCATCACAACTCCTCCCTTGCACCCAAGTAACAGCAACATCACAACCAACATTCACACAGCAGCAATCTAAGGTGATTGGTTTCTTTTGAAACACCTGCCCTCCCTACAGTCTCCTGTACGGGAAGAAATGGGAAGATGGAAAATAGGGAAGAAACCTCCTTCAGGAAGAATTACCATGTCTCTACCTAAGGATGACATGGCTCCAACTCCCTTAGGACTGTCCCATGCACATCACTGTCACCTGGCTTGCCTCTCTCAAGCTCCCTCCTTTTGTTAGGATGTTCCCACGCACATCTAAGAATATCCTGATGAGTGAATATGAATAACAGTTCTTTCTTCCTCCTTTCAAGAAACTATTTTCCCATTCGTTTTTCTCCTCTCCCTGTTCCAGTATTTAGTTCCAAACGTTAATGACCCATTTAAGAAGAGGAAAGCATCTTCTAGGAATGATTTGCCCTGGGCTATTCCATGGGCTGCTCAGAAGTGATTCCCATAATTTATACCCTCTTTGGTTGAAGATGAAGATTCCCAGGAACAAAGAAAAGCACAGCTAAACACAGAGATGGAAAGGGAGGGGAGATTGTCATGTTCTCTCTTGCACATTTTGCTATGTTTATTATCCTAATGCTTTAGAAAGTAAAGATCAGTGGGATATCAGGGCTGAGCCCCAGTCCAAGTCTGCTCTGACTTGCTGCCAGATAATCAATGAGAAACTTTCTATAATGTCTTCTTTCTTCCCCTTTGTGGGACAGGGGCATTTATATCTCAGCTTGCTATGCTGAAGCTAACACAAGCCTCAAAAGGGTCAGACAGGCATTGGTGCCACAGCCCAGGGTGGGACAGGTGAGGGCAAAAAGGCAGCACCACTGCAGGAACATGGCCAACATTAGTCCTTATCCCCAACCTGGATGTCTCCATCAGACCTCTTGCCCTACTGCTGTCTTGACTCTGCATGCTCACCTGCAGGTCGGTAAAAGGCTGCATGCTGGCTTGACTCCTTCAGGTTGCTTGCTGGATCCTGGTGACCATTGCCTCTCCCAGGAAAAAGGTGCACAGCCATGGGATGCAAGTGGGAACTAGCCACAGGGCACTGCATGTCCAAGAGAGCTGCAGAGCAGGACGAGATGGAGAATGAGGACAAAAGAGCCAGAGGAGCTCACCTGCAGGTCGGTAAAAGGCTGCATGCTGGCTTGACTCCTTCAGGTTGCTTGCTGGATCCTGGTGACCATTGCCTCTCCCAGGAAAAAGGTGCACAGCCATGGGATGCAAGTGGGAACTAGCCACAGGGCACTGCATGTCCAAGAGAGCTGCAGAGCAGGACGAGATGGAGAATGAGGACAAAAGAGCCAGAGGAGAGCCTGGAAGGAAGAGATATGGTAGAAACAGAAGTTGTCCCCTGAAAAAGGAAAAAGAACAAAGAAGGCTGTGGAAGGGCAATCCATCTGCTGAAGACCCAGCAGTTGGGATGGTGAAAGAAACAACCAGGCTACATAAATTGATGGATGAGCAGTTCAATTTCTCTACTAGACCTCCCACCATAGATAGGAAATGGTATGTCAAAACCCCCAGCAGCCAGAGCTAATAGAAATATATCTTTCATTTATTCCTTAAAAGTCATGGATCAAGAAGGCTTTTCCTCTCTTTTACCATTCTTCTCATCTCTGAAACATTTTCCACTGTCTTTCTACTCTGTAAATTTATACTTTAAAATAACACAAGACACTGTGTATAGGAAGCCAGCCTGTTGTTTAGACACAGTCATTCAAACCTAAACAATATAAAGAGGAAAGAAAGCAGAGGGGAAGAGACAGGCAGATGGTGGTGAGCTGTGCAGACAGGCATTGCAGCCCAAGTGTTATTGCAACATGCTGAAGCACTGTTTACCAGAACTTCTAACTCCCCAGTTTTTACAAGCTTAAAAATGCAAATTCAAAGTCTGACTGTGAGGCAGCAAGTTGGGAGCTCAAATTTCAGCTGAGAACTACATTCCTAGTGCTGTTGTCTTAAGATTAGGAAAACTAATGCATCTATATTGAAAAATCTGATTTGGTATACACCTAAATTAAAACCCAATAACTTGGAGAGGTAAAAAGGAAAGAACAGTATAAACCATCGTTTTCATCAGCTGATCATGTATGGGTTTTTTTAAGTGATTACATATACATCATTTTTACAGAAGTGTTTGCCCAGAATTCAGTAAAGCTGGATGTGAAGGAATACCTCAATATTGTTTGGTTGCCTGCATTTGAAAAACAGCTTTGGACAGCTTTTAAATGCATAATGCTTGCTATTACATACACTGTACTTAACAGAATAGTGCCCAACAACTGTAAAAATATATTCGAGGTATTCATGTTAGAAAATAATGTACTTCCCTTCCCTTTCACTTGAAATTACTGCAAGCCTCGATGGGGCAGGCTGCAAGGAGAGCCAGCAGCACCTTGCCCAAACATGCCAAGCATGCAGGCTCCACTCCCCGCACCCTCCCCAGAGCTCATCTGAGATCTCTGTGTCTCAAACTATGTCAGGTCAACCAAGCTGTGATGGACTATTCTCATTAACAGTGAACGTCTTTGTTTTGATGAGGTAAATGAATAACTATGTTTGTGCCCTAAGTGGACTATAAATCACCAAGGCATTTAGCCACTTAGCTTAGCACTGTCAAACATACTTTGCAATGGCCAAACACAATCTGTATGATAAATTTATGCAGCTGAAGTTTTCAGACCAACAGTAATTTTGGCTTTAAACCCTTACGATTGAGAAGGGGGACAGGGCAAAATAGAAAACAGGGAATAAGTAAGTACCAGTGACCTAAAATGGCACAGATTTCCCAGAGAATGTGACAAACGGAGGCAGAATAAAATAATCCAGAGCTGAAAAGGCAGAAGTAACACTTTCAACTTTGTATTTCTGTGATCCCACATTGTGCGTCCGCAGAAAGACCAGTGCTTGCAGAAACTGGTTCAAAACATGGTATCTATTGAGTCTGAGTCACAGGTCAGATTTGGAAAGCCTTAATCTACAGCTGGGCCAGACATGTGCCCATTGCCACTGTTTCAGCTCAGATCAACTCAGTCTGAATCTACCATCTTTTAGTTTAAAACTATTATCCCTTGTCCTATTGGAACAGACTCTGCTAAAAAGTCTGTCCCCATCTTTCTTACAGGCCCCCTTTGGGTACTGGAAGGCTGCTCTAAGGTCTCAGCAGAGCCCTTTCTTCTCTAGGCTGAACAACCCTCCTTGTCTCAGCCTGTTGTCACAGGAGAGGAGCTCCA
>NW_008660467.1:9687-10020 GCF_000695815.1 Acanthisitta chloris
TCACACGGCTTTACCGTGCTAGGGACCCGGAGCTGCACACAATACTCCAGGTGAGGTCTCACTCCAGGTGAGGTCTCCCTGGAGCAGGGAGTAGGGGCAGAATCACCTCCCCTCTGCAGCCACTGCTCTGCACCCTGCGCTGCCCTGCAGAACCACAAGGATCAACCAAGAGTTGGATTTCCCCACGGAGAGATGGACAGGGGATCCAGTGGTTGAGCCAGCTGTAGCAGCACAAAATCACCACCCCTCTTCCCTTCTGCTGAGACAACTTTAATCTTTAAAGAGGTGGGATCCGGCTGCGGGACTCCTCCTCCGCCCGCCCACAGCTCACCG
>NW_008660468.1:0-22920 GCF_000695815.1 Acanthisitta chloris
CACACTGCAGCTCATGGTGAGCTTCCCTCAAAGAAACATATCCCAAAAACCTAATTTCTACTCTGAGTTTAAAAGGTTGTGTTTGATTATCAGGAAATCTCTCCTGATTCTGCTGTGATCAAGCAGCAGACTCAGACTCTAGGTCTCACTGCAGTGTGGTACCTCTTGGCAGGTGTTGTGGATGTGAGAGACAGAAAGCTCTTGTTTACTCTTGGACTCCTTTGGCTTCTCAACCTCTCACACACTGACCAAAGGGAGGAGAAAACAACCTCTGCTGGAACATAATGTGCTTGTAGAAACAACAGATCTTCCTAAATTTAAGCATTTGCTAATTAAGGCTATGCCAAGGAAACAAGACCTGCTCGCTTTAATCTCCGCAGAAATGCTCCGTCATGCTTCCTTCCTAACCTGCTGCAAGCATGAGCCAGTAAGCCTTGCTGGCTGCTTTGGCCGTTTTAGCCAGGACTGTCTGAATTATGCAGAGAGGATTTTAAAAAACCCCACCAAATAAACTCCTAGTGATTGTTCTCTTATTTATAGGCAGAATTATCAAGAAATTCAATTGATCGTTCTACCTTTCCTGTTTATGATGTATTACAATGGGAAACCTGGGATGCTGAGAGCTGCCTGAAATTCCTGGAAATCCACAGACATGTGTGTGCATTCCCAAAATATTTGACTAAAACTAGGACTAAAAGTTACAACCATGAAAATTCTTTTTATAGCAGATGTTCGTCTTTATTTTTCTGTTAGAAAACTGTGTTATTCAATTATCTGTCAGACTGAGATTTTTTTGCCTCAGAGATTCCAGTTAGAAGCTAACTTAGAATCTTAAATGGCATTCGAGGTCCTGTTTGCAGTTTGATGGCTGTAAATATGAGAACAGCACAAAATAACTGCAAAAGCCACTGCACCATCTTATTCTGGCTTGATCTAGGAGAACCTGAGACCTCCTCACCTCTTGTCCTTGCAGCTGTTTGACATGTTGTCATCTGCTTGTGGGCAGATTTATGGCAATCTCTTTGAGTGCATGTGGCAGGATAGGGAGGGAGCTGTTGGGTTTGCTCCCTCCTGCAACTGAATGTCCTCTGGAGAATGCCATGAGCCCCATGGGAATGGGTGCTTTCAGGACACACAGCTAACCTGGTCTTGAGGAGACCTTCAGGTGTCATGCACACTTATCATTAGGGCATTGCCTCATAGCCAAAGGTCTAGCATAGTGTTCAGGATAGTCAGTAATGATGGCACTGTGCTTTGGAGCAACCTGGTTTACCTGTGCCATGAACACTGGGTTTCTACATCTTTACCAGGGGAGGTTTAGGTTAAATATTAGGAAGAGGTGTTTTATAGAGAGAGTGATCAGGCATCGGAATGTGCTGCCCAGGGAGGTGGTGGATTCACTGTCCCTGGAGGTTTTCAAGACGAGACTAGATGTGGCTCTTAGTGCCATGGTCTAACAATGACTGTAGGGTTGGACTTGATGATCTTTGAGGTCTCTTCCAACCTGGTTGATTCTATGATTCTATGACTTTACCTACACCAGCAGGCTCCTGTCATGGTGTGATCAGCAGTAGTGACAATGATCTCTGCTGCCAGACACGGCATCTCATTTGCTGTTGGCTCTAACGCAGAGGAGAGATTCTTACACTCCTTCTGTGGCCAGTGTGTACTGGATTTTTCTTTCTCCAGTGCATGTTCTCAGAAAAGACTTTTTGTGCCCTTGTTCTGAGTTCACTTCATTCATTCCTTACCTCCTTTTTCCTTTTTGGGAATGACTCTCTGGTTGGCCTGTCTTGCAGTAGCAGTTTACTTCGCATCTGGGAGAAATTCTAAAGAAAAAAAAAAGCAAAAAAAAATCCTTTCCAGGAAGCAAGACTTGTGTAAGGGGTATGAGTTCCATATCTGCTCCCTGACTAGCCTTTCAAATCCATCTTAATAACAAAGCAACCGAAGCCTATTTGCATTTTATGAAAACAAAATGTGAAATCCTAGCCTAATGCTTTGAAATCGAATCTAACAGCTCACAAATTCCATGTGTCATGCCTACCATAAACATTTCTGAATCCAGAAATGCATTTCATGCTGCCTCTGCCACACTTCAGTGGAAGAGAGAGAGAGGAAAAGCTCTTTCTGCAGCACTGAAAGTAATCAGCCTTACAGTAATCAGCCTTAATTGCAAATAAAGCTTAATTGCAAAAATGTTTTTAAAAGAAAAAGGACAGAGTAGAAATTTATGGCATCAACAATGGGATTATCTGGGCATTGGATTTAAAATTCTATTGTCTAGTCAAATTAGCCAACTCCCTCTGCTTTTCCAATGACAGATTTAGCCAATTAACATGACCCATAAACTTTATGATGTGTAGATTAGAGTTTCAAAACCGATTAAACAATGTTTAGGAGGTAAGTGCAATTAGGCTTCTGCTCAATCCTGATGATATTTGTAATTAACTTGGAGCTTCAACCTGAAAGACTGAAGCCCAGATGCTTAGCAAAGCACAGCTGGCAGTGAGATAATTAAGTTACAGCACATGATTCTAACTCCCACTTGGCTTTAATCCAGAACCTTAGCTTTACACTAGAAGAATTACTTTAATTATGCACTGCAAAAGGAGAATATGTGTCTCACTGGCTGGAGGTAAATGATGATATGCACCCTTAGATCTGAATCAACAACACACAGCAGAGAGTAAAAGCATTGGTGCTGAGTGAAACCAGAAGCCCAGATTATCCTGTGGTGCCCATGAGAGCACTCAGCAGCAGATGCTTAGGGACATCCCTGCCAGCTGGTTTCAGTGGAACTTCAAATTAAGGACTGGCTTATTTATGTAGGGGCCTAGATACCAAGGAATTGAAGGGCCAGGGTGCATGGGCAGAGACAAATGCAAACAGGAAACCATCTGCTGCTTTGCCCTTCGCCATTTCCTCCAGGGATTTAAGATTACTCTTAACTAATAAGGGTATGATCTTATCTTAAAAGGCTACAAAGCTGTAGGACTGGGTATTTCCACGTTCAGTTGTCTGTGGAGGTGATTACCACAAGGTTCTTGATTGTCTTAAAACTTGTGAGCAACTCTGAGGAGACTAGAAACTTCATGTACATATATAAGGCTTCAAACAACATGAAAAGATGGTCACCTATTTCCACATACAACAGAGAAGTTGAAGTGTACTGTTGTTTTTCAAGGCCCTACATCTGGGTCACGGTAGTCCCAGGCACACCTATAGGTTAAGTGGGGAAGTCATTGAGACAAGCAGTGAGAAGAAAGACTTGGGAGTGATGGTGCATGAAAAACTCCCCATGAGCTGCAGTGTGAGCTTAGCCCAGAAACCAACTGAATCCTGGGCTGCATCCAAAGGAGTGTGGGCAGCAGGTCAAGGGAGGTGATTCTTCCCCTCTGCTCTGGGGAGACTCACCTGGAATACTGCATGCAGTTCTAGTGCCCTCAACATAAGAAGCACATGGAACTGTTGGAGCAAGTCCAGAGGAGGCCATGAAGTTGCTAAGAGGACTGGAGCATCTGCCCTATGAAGACAGGCTGAGGGAGTTGGGGTGGTTCAGCCTGGAGAAGAGAAGGTTGTGTGGAGACCTCAGAGCACCTGCCAGGATCTGAAGGGGCTATAGAGAAGCCAGAGAGGGACTCCTTGTTAGGAGCTGCAGTGACAGGACAAGGGGCAATGGGCACAAATTGAAAGAGGGGAAATGTAGGTTAGATCTTAGGAAGAAGTTTTCCCTGTGAGTGTGGTGAGACACTGGCACAGGTTGTCCAGGGAGGCTGTGGCTGCCCCAACCCTGACAGTGTTCAAGGCCAGGTTGGATGAAGCCTTGAGCAACCTCCTCTGATGTGAGGTGTCCCTGCTGAGGGCAGGAGGTTGGGACTAGATAATCTGTGAGGTCCATTCCAACGCCTAAAATTTTATGATCTCTTATCCTTGATACTTAGCAAACTAGGTGCTTAGCTGTGAATGAGAGAGATTTTTGTATGGCTGCATTTGATTATTTTTTAGGAGGAAATCAGCACTTATTCCTCTCTGCCACAGTAGCTGTTGAGATCCACAGCTTAAGCACCAAAGAATTGAGAAGCTGAGAAAAGGGCAGGAAAAGACAGAAACACATGTATAGCACAGCTGCAAAAAAAAAAAAGTGTATTTTTCACTTGATTACATTAATATATCTGCTTTAAAGTTTGGGATTAGTCTTGTCCAGCTTCATGTATCTAAGAATTACCTAACCTTCCCTTATAAGCAGTAGAGGAAAAATAAGCACCCCCAGAGGACATTTCATCCCAGCTGTCTTCAGTGGTATGGGATGACTCACCCTCTGCCGATGGCCATGTCATATTCAGAGGGCTATTTTATACAGAGATTTTAAAGGGTGAGCTTAGACTGGGAGGAGCATTTTTTAGTTAGTGGGACAAACCCCACCCAAAGAGACCAAAAAGGTGAGGATTCTCCCTAAAGAACCAGTCAGTGATTAAAGTGAGCAGGAAACTGCAAAGGTGAACAGAGCCTTGTGATAGGAGTTACAGCTCACTTCCAGTTGTGTTCCCATTCATTTGCTTGTTTGCAGCCTTTAAGTGCTATGTACTAAGATAAAATGCGGCCCGGATCCTTACTCTGTGTTGGCTAAGCAAGCTTTTGAAGTGAATGGGAATTTTTCGGAATAAGGATAAAGATAATACTAAGAATCCACATCTGGATTTCCTCCTGTGAGAAAAATAGGAATGGACAATCTTACTTATCCTTTGCTACAACAGATGAATGTCATCACCCACTAAAACCTACCTACAACAGGATGAGCAAAAAGAATTCACAGTCTTCAAGCCAAGCTTGGACAACTCTGTTTCTGGAAGCAAAAGTGTCTTCTTTCAAGATCAATGGTGCATTCTGTACCCTTCAGCTTAACATAGGAAATAGGAAAAAGGTTTTTGGAAAACAGCATCTGCCCTGGGCAGTATGAGTGTTTGGAAGGTGCTCTAGCATGTGTCTTCCTTTCTTATTATCCTATTTACTCAGAGCATCTTGATGCTTTATTCTTCTTTTCATCCCAGCTCATTCTCACTTCTGCTTTTCCCTGCTGCATTCTTGCAGTGTGTTGTGTTGGAGATTCTTCCAACCATGAAACTTCTTCATGTCTGTTCATTGTATCTGCCTTTTTTTTCTTCTCTCCTTCTTGTGATCTCATGCTCACATGTGACTCCAAAGCTTGTTTGGCACCATGAAATCCCCACCTCTCCTTAGCCACATTCCTTATCATGTTGATTTATTTTCACAGAATCATAGAATTTAGGTGTTGGAATGGACCTCACAGATTATCTAGTCCCAACCCCCTGCCCTGGGCAGGGACATCTCCCACCAGAGCAGATTGCTCAAGGTCTCATCCAGCCTGGCCTTGAACACTGCCAGGGTCAGGGCAGCCACAGCCTCCCTGGGCAACCTGTTCCAATGTCTAGCACGTAATGGTGATGCAAGCATCTCTTCAGCTCTTTTGTATAAAATTCCCTTTGGATATCCATTCTTGAAATTTACTTGTTTCATGATAGCTCAAATCCATCTGTGGCATCTAAAGAAGATGAGCCTACTCCTGTGCAATAAAACTGATATTTCAAAGCCTTAGTGTAACTTCACCGATGTCACAGAATCACAGCAGGGAGGAATTTAGATCCACTGGGATTATGCTACTTCAGAGCACAGCTTGGAGTAACTCATTTACTGGATTCAAACCTCTGATGTCATTTATGAACCTGTACTTTGTCTTGAACGACTTTGCCCTAGCCCACTCTGGTTCTCTAGAGAAGCTCTTTGTTTCAAAGGCAAATCTAATTAGTGACATTTTTATGGGAAAAAGTCTTTCTAGAGTAGTGTGAGAGAATTTCTGATTGCTAATGGCACAGCTTGGAGTAACTCATTTACTGGATTCAAACCTCTGATGTCATTTATGAACCTGTACTTTGTCTTGAACGACTTTGCCCTAGCCCACTCTGGTTCTCTAGAGAAGCTCTTTGTTTCAAAGGCAAATCTAATTAGTGACATTTTTATGGGAAAAAGTCTTTCTAGAGTAGTGTGAGAGAATTTCTGATTGCTAATGGACATGTGAGCAACCCAACCCAGATGATAAGTGGGCGCTTATAATAGGTGTGTATAAAAGAATCACTTTTGTAAATAATAAAGTGGAAGCTTGCTTTATCACTCCCACTGAGTCAGCTGCTTGCTTCCCCACACAGCCTAAACCCCAACAGAGTAGGTCAATTTTATCATTATGATAAGTTATGCAGGTGAAAGCAACCAAAGCTATCTCTGGGCAATCCTCTGTGCCCGTAGGCTGTGTGAATGTAAGTGACAGGTTGGTAGAATCTTTCTAAAGATATTCCCTGTCAACTCATCTCCCATATGTGTACAGTTGATTTGCAGTGTGGCTGCCTGCAGTAGCAAGGGCCTGATGGTGAGCTCAGAACCAGCTTATTACTTGTGCTCTCAGGTATTTCTGTTGTATAATACTTCTTTGTCTGACCACAGAACTACTGTATCACACCGAACTCCTAATTAGAAGTAAATATGCACCTAAGAGACATTTCTCTCTCATACCTATTGGTCTGAGGATACATGTTTTCGCTGTTGCCATTTCAAGGCAGTGGTTAAAATGAAGTACATGAGATGTAGAACAACAACTTTCAAGTTGTTATCTATTGACAGGGATTAAGATGGATGCTTCATTTTAGAGACTCAGATATGCTTAGCAGATATGCATGGACTGATCAGAAAGCAGTGACTAATCCAGGACTTCTCTGTGATATGATGGCATCATCACTGTTCAGGGTGGAAGGATCCTCCCTGCACTGCTCAGCCTGCTGTGTTGTAAAGAGCTCATGTAAACAGACTAATGCAAGATAGGCTTTGCAGCAGATCCAATGCAGAATGTTGTTGGCTAACATACTAGACAAAAAGCATACAAAATAAAGAAATTCAAGTTATAGAACTGGCCAAAGGTGTCATTGCTCAGAGATATTAAAGGAAAGGGGATTTTTGCTGTACTTTCTGAATTGGTATGAACTTCACCCCAGTGTCCTGACAGTATTGCCTCCCATGGCTGGGAAAGGGGCAGCTGGGTGCAAAACATCTACACTGGTAGTCCTCACATCCACAACATCACTAACAGCCAAGGACCCAAATCACAGGGACCTTGATCAAGTGAAACTCTGATATGCTGCAGCAGTCCATGAAAGCTAGCAATGACTCCTCATTGTTCACTGCTCTGGTACACCTCAAATATGAATGGGGCTATATCAAATTGTAAAGAAAACAGCTGTCATGGATTAAGGCTATGTCCATCTTTTGAGATGTGGATGACTGTCCAGTAGGGAATGAACAGAAGATTCAACCCATTTAACTTACAAATGGAGATTTGTCTTCTCTTTCCCAGAAAACAAAACCCCCAGGGATTTTAAAGCTATAAACCACATATAGCATATCACCCAAACAATTTCTTTACAGGTTTGAAAAACCCCTGGCTGCTAATTATTGGTTATAGATGGTTTGAAAGAAAAATGGAGTTTTAATGCTGGGTTTAATTAAAATGCTTTTAATAACAGTCATGGGTTTTGCAGCACAAGTGCTAAAAGGCCAAATGCTACTTTTGCAGTGAATTGAGCTCAGAAGATCTAGATGAGCAAGCAGCCCAAGCCAGATTTGGGCCAAACTTTGCAAAACAGTTCTGCTTTTATTGTGACAGAAATCTGCTTTCCTAATAAGAACATTTTTTTCTGGAAAGAAGCAGATTTACTTTTTGAACTTTATCATTTCCTCTTCTACAAAACAATAGGGCAGAAAAGGAACCTTTCCAATTTTTCACCCCTTTAATTAATAAGACATTCTTTGGTGTATGACAGGAAAAATATGTGATGAATGTACTTGATATGTTATGATTAATAGTGGTGTAGGGAGGTTTTAGAGACATGAGACGCCCCATAAACATGGAATTAATACCAAAGTGAACATTTTTGTAATGTCCATTTTGGCACTCCCCATGACCTAAGATGTTAGTAGCTTTCCATGTCATTTAATTAATGCTTTTAAAAAAATGCAAACAGCTCTTTTCAAACCATAACAATCCATTGTATGACTTATGTGGGTTTGAACTGGCACAGTTAATCAAAACATTCCTAGTGCCACTTTATTTCCATAAACCATTTGTATTGTAAACTTTACCAGAAGTTTCTGTGCCAGGTTTGAAGAGTTCAGGCAAAGGGCACTTTGAATGTAGGGGCTGGATTGTAGCCTTCTTGGCAAAATTATTTACTAATGTAATTAGTAATAGTTAGAGAAAGGGAGGGAAGCTACACCACCAGCAGCATCTCCTACTTATTACCAGACTCTGCATTTAGATATGAGTTAGGAAAAATAAATATCTCTATGCAGGTCTGAAAATAACATCCCTGATTAACACCTCACTCTGATGAAAATTACAAATAACTAGTGGTGTTACCTCAAAATAATACAAAAATAAAGGGATCTTTTGGCTCATTGTCCATTTCTTGCATTAAAGGTGGTGTAGGTGATATCTTCCACTTGGTCATCTCTGAAAAGTTCATCAACCCAGGGTTGTCTCAAATTGAAGGAGGGGAAATTTAGGTTAGATATTATGGTTTTTTCCTGTGAGGATGGTGAGACGCTGGCACAGGTTGCCCAAGGAGGCTGTGGCTGCCCCAACCCTGGCAGTGTTCAAAGCCAGGTTGGATGAAACCTTGAGCAACCTGGTCTGGTGGGAGGTGTCCCTGCCCAGGACAGGGAGTTGGGGCTGGATGATCTGTAAGGTCCATTCCAATCCCTAAGATTCTATAATTCTATGTTTTGGGCTCTCTGCTGAGCTGATGGTAGAGGCAGTCAATCACTGAAGAAAAGCCAGCTGGGACATGAATATAGAAACAGGACAGGATTATCCATGCTTGGTGACTGTCAGTCTGGAGCAAAACACAGAAACAATGTCTCTTCAGTGCATCATGTATGTATGCAATGTATCATCAGCGCAGGATGAAAGCCCAGAGGGAGTCACTTGATTTGAAACCCTGAGCTGGCCAGGGAGTTGAGCTGAGGAGTGCTGATAAGAGGAGTAAAATGCTTCATGGGCTGCAGGCCCATTGTTCCTGAGCACCCAGGCCTAAAGGCCATGGTTATAAAGCAGAAATACATTCATCAACCTTCCCCAGCCTCGCAAAGGGAAAAATGGAGAGGAGGATAATTGGAAAGTTAATATTGAAAGCAGTCACACAAGTGATGGCTCTGTTAGCAAGACAGCTTTTAGTCTGGGTTCTAGACTAGTAAAAATTAAAGGAAAATTTAAAATGTCCAGGTTGTCTCCCCAAGAAAGGAAAATAGAATGTAGAGCTGAAGAGCTTAAATCATGTTTCATAAGAAGTATAAGATGCTTTATCAAGGATGAGAGATTCATAGAATTATCGAATTTTAGGGGTTGGAATGGACCTTCTAGATCACCTAGTCCCAACCCTCTGCTGTGGGCAGGGACACCTCCCACCAGAGCAGGTTGCTCAAGGCTTCATCCAGCCTGGCTTTGAACACTGCCAGGGTTGGGGCAGCCACAGCCTCCCTGGGCACCCTGGGACAGTGCCTCACCACCCTCATAGGACAACACTTCTTCCTAATATCTAACCTGAATTTCCCCTCTTTCAATTTGTGCCCATTGCCCCTTGTCCTGTCACCGCAGCTCCTAATAAGGAGTCCCTCTCTGGCTTCTGTATAGCCCCTTCAGCTCCTGGCAGGTGCTCTGAGGTCTCCGCACAACCTTCTCTTCTCCAGGCTGAACAGTCCCAACTCCCTCAGCCTGTCTCATAGGGGAGATGCTCCAGTCCTCTGAGCAACTTTGTGGCCTCCTCTGAACTTGCACCAACAGTTCCATGTTCTTTTTATGTTAAGTTAATCAGAACTGCTGTATTCCAGGTGGAGTCTTGAGGTAACAGGGATATTGAAGTATTTGTGGTGAAAAACCAAAATTTGGGGCAAAATGGAGATGGAGTAACATTATATGCTGTACTGTAAGAGACCATAAAGGAATAAGCAATCACTTAGCATGGATAAAACTATTTGGAATACCTAAGTATATTGTATTATTCTATGCCAAAATATAGGATGAAAAATAAATATTAATATTAAGCATAGGGTCCAGGTTTTCCTGAGTGTGATAGCAGACAATTTTCTTTATCAACTAAGATAAAGTTCATTGGACAAGAGGGCACCCTTAATTACACTTTGTTTTTTAAAGTGATAAGGAATTAAAAACTTGTTTGAAGTGGATCATGGGTCAATTCAGCTTAAATACAATTTAAGCATAAACAAAGGCAGTTTTGTAATTAAGGTTTTAGATTTCAAATGGATAAAGACTGAAAAATGAAGGTATCTAATTAGTGAGCTATCCAAAAGAAATCAAGGACCTGAGTGCAGAGGAAACATAGAATTACTCAAAGTCAAAGGGGTGAAGCCTATCTGGAATCTGTACCATAAGCAGAGGAAAGATCTTTGTAAACTTGTGGGCAAGCCCTGGACACAAAGTGGTAAGTAACCACCTGAAAAATATGTGAAGGTTTTAGAAAAATCTTCTCTTTGAGGGAAAAAAATGAATGATCAGAAAAATAAGCTACATTAGATGTCAGGAAACACACAGGTAAAGTGAGAATCACTGAAATTCAAGCTGAAAAAAGAGACAATAAGTAAAATGCTGTTTAACTATATGTATAGTATGGAAGAAAAAGTAAAGCCCCAGTGGAGGGAAGATGGTAGAAAAATCAGTGGTAATTCAGGTGAAGTTTCAAAATTCTGCCTTGTTTTTAACAAAAACAATGAAGTTGAGTAAGGTGAGAAATGAAAGTGAGATCCTCTGAAAATACACACAGCTTAAGCTGAAGCAGAAATCTCTTGATCAGACAATCTCCGTCCTGGAACTGTAGAAGAGCTGCATAAGAAACTGAGGATTGGGTAATAATTTTTGTCATGGTTACATTGAACTGGGGTGGTGCATTGCAGTTGAACATAGCGAATGGAAGGCTTATGAAAAGATGGGAACAGCTCATTGAGAGCTAGGGAGTAACCTGACTTTAATAGGATTGTGAAAGAAAGAATAAGGAGAGATAAATAAAGAGCAATATAAAATGGAGTGTGGCTTTAACAGAACTGAATCACACAAGGATAAGCAAGTATATTTCTCTGATGATAAAACAGCCTTCATAAACAAAGGAAATGCAGCATTTTATCTGAATTTCAGGTAAATGTTTGATATGAAGCCATGAGGAAAAAGGTTACATTATATGCAGAAGCTGAGAATTAGTATGACTATAAGGTCAACAGGGAACTGCCTAAAGGCGCCTCACGACAGGTTCTGCTGAATGGGAAATTATCAGGTGGGAGGAAATCTATTGTTTAATGGATTGACCTTAGGACCTATTCACTTAATAGTTTCATTAGTGGCCTTGGCACAGAAAAGTAGCAAGCGAGAGAGATTTACTGATGACATAAAACTGGAAAGCATGAAAATAATTGGAAAGAAAGAACTGGATAACCTTGGGGACTGGTGCACTAGAAGTGAGATCATGTGTAACAGAACTGAGAGCAACACCCTTGCACAGAGGGAGCAAAGACACAGTTCTGCCTCCATCTGTCTGGCTAGTTTGAACTTTCAGAAAGAGCTAATTTGTATTAAGCACTTGGATACAGGCTGGATGTAGGCCATGTGCCTCTGAACCATGAATTTCTACTATAAAGAAAGATCTGTGTGTGAATGAATGGGTCTGGGCCATCAATAGGATGCACCCATTGACAAACCCAGAAGTTACCATGATGAGTATAGAGGGGAGATACTTCCAACAGCAAAAGTAGACCAGTAGTACTCAGTGAGAATCTGTGGGAAGTCCACATAGGGCATAGTGTTTTCCTTCCTGCTCATCTCTTATCAAGAAAGAAACACTGAAGCTGAAAACAACACAATGAGGGACCTCTCTAAAGACTGTTTCCTGAGCAAATATAACAGGGCTCACTTAGGTTAGCAAGCTGAAGCTTGAGAAGGTAGGATTTCTCTAAGTATATTGTGGGTGAGGAAAGGAGACCAGAGAAGAGCAATCTAAGCTGATGCACAGGTCTGGCCCAAGAGCTGTGTACACTGCTTCCTACCCACAGCTGTAAGTTTTTGGAACAGCTTCCCACCAGCAGGAAAAAGACCTCACTAGCTTGTTATGAATCCATTTATGCAATGGACTCTACTTCCATCAGTTGCCTAATGTATCTGGTCCAAAAGCTCATAACCTGCTGGAGCTCTTCCAGTCCTACACTCTAAAGCTGCTGCCACATGTATCTCCACACCTGAGGTTCACTTGCAGTTTTTCTCTGGCAATTTCAACCGTAACTGATTCCACTTATGACCCATCATCATAAATATCTGGACACGTTGAAAATGCTGGCTTTGGAAGAAAGGTGGGAGAACTGCAGGGTGCTGTTTCCACTCTTTTGACAGTATTAGCCTCACCACAGGGATTTGAAGAGTTAACCAGGCTCAGAAAGGCTGAAGCTGAAAAAAAGGAGCAAGGAGGGTGTGGGGTTGGAGAGAAGAATTGTCAAAAGAAGGCAAGTTAGAGTAAGACCTTACTGAGCCCTGTCCTTTCAAATTTCCTGTGCTTGAGACATCATCAGGATGATGTCGAAGTGACTTAACCAGCTATGACACTTCATTCCAATGATGTGGCCAAGCAGAAGAAATTTGAAAGGATGTGGCTTATGGTACTGAAAACAATCGTTTAGAGAAATGCATGACTGCTGTTTTTCAATCTGAATGAATTTTAAGCCCTTTCTCCCCTCTCCTGAACACATACTACACCACTTGGAATATTTGCATTGCGGCTTAGCTTGCCAAGGGCTGTTAAAATGGCTTTACTGGGATTAAAAAAGGAAGCCCTAGTTTTGATGTGGGCACTTCACCATACTCACTGTTGTGTATTATGGTACCTAAGAACTGCATGGGTAACTACTGAAAATACAAGTTTTAATTCATTTGTTATTGTTTTTATTCATTTTGGTACTATTAACTTGTAATAGTAACACCAAGCAAATGAGCTCTGTGAGACCAGAAGCCCCAAAGCTTCCAGCACACTTGCTCACCTTGTGTGCCCACTCCCTTTGCAGCCTCTCCACATCCCTGGCCAAGCAGTTTGTGCTGGGGATGATAGGCAATCCCCATCTATGTGGCCAAACACTGTGTCAAGAGCCCAGGACAGCAGGGACTGGACAGGGCTGGTGAAGGGAGTCAAGCACAAGTGCCATGAGGAGCGGCTGAGGGAGCTGGGGGTGTTTAGCTTGGAGAAGAGGAGGCTCAGGAGAGACCTTCTCACCCTCTACAACTCCCTGAAAGGAGGTTGGAGTCAGGTGGGGGTTGGTCTCTTCTCCCAGGCAATCAGCAGGAGGACAAGAGGGCACAGACTCAAGCTCTGCCAGGGGAGGTTTAGGTTTAGGATTAGGAAGAGATTTTTTTGCAGAGAGAGTGATCAGGCCTTGGAATGTGCTGCCCAGGGAGGTGGTGGATTCACCATCCCTGGAGGTTTTCAAGATGAGACTGGATGTGGCACTTATTGCCATGGTCTAGTAACCATGGTCGGTTTGGGCTTGATGATCTCAGAGGTCTTTTCAAACCCAGCTGATTCTATGCAAATGATTCTATGACTGTCCCTAGGATACCCTAGGTGTCTTCTGGGTTTAGGCAGTGGTGGAGGTGACCACATCCCTCAGCAGCAATTGCTCTGGCCACAGACAATGTCTGCAAGGGCAGATCATCTTTCCTCACACTGCAGCAATTCCTACTGCCCTGAGGAGGATGGAGAGACAATGACCACAGTGGCTTTTCTGCTAGAGGTACCAGAGGTTTCTTGTGGTGAACAGGTGCTGCTGTCTTCGTCTCTTCCAGATTCTCCTTGTGAACTTTACATTAAAGCTTCTTCTCGATGTTGAGGGGCAGTGTGCCTCGTGACAATATGACATAACAGTTTCCAGAGCACTGAAATTCCTCAGAAGCATAATTTTCAAAAGAAAGTTAATTTTCAAAATTCTCTTAACCATGAATAAGCTTCAAGAACATGAGTCACAGTTACTGCAGCAACTCAGTTCCCAAGGCACCTCTGAAAACTCTAGCTGTTCTTTCATGGGTAATAGGAGAGATATCTATGTATATATGTGTTTGGGGATACTTAGCCCAAATCTGAGTGCAGTAAAATAATTTCTAGGAACAGAGGGACTGTTGCATTCCCAAAAAATTCTCAAAGGGCACCTCATATATCACCAAAAAGAACTGATTAGGGTTTTTTTGGTTCTAGATTTTAAGTTGTTAAGAGACATACTAAAAGGAAACCAAAATGAACATTTCTTTCTGAAGGTGGAGAAAAGGGGAGAATGAAATGCCCAGAAGATCAAACACTTGTGTGTCTCAGTCCCTAAAATACTCAGTAAAGAGGTCTGAGAACAAACACAGCTTAAGTACTTACATTCTTCTTAGTCAAAACCAGATAGCTTTTACTTGCAGAATGTGAATCCTTTCTTTGCTTTGTCTTTGTTAGATGCTGGTTTACAGTTTCAGCTTCCACTGCTGTTTTAAGCAAGAAAAGCTTTTTCTTAAATATGGTACTTGATATTTTCTGGCAAGTGTTAAATCCTTGAAGTCATCTTATCTCTACGGTGACAAGCCTGCATTTGGAAGAAGTATCACAGCTTTTCAGAGTAGAGGCGATTTCAGATTTATGGCAGTTCTCAGCTTCTGTGGTTTGAAAAAGAGAAACGTCTGGTTATTGGTTACCAACAGCTTTTTCAGGAACAGCTATGTTGGAGGAAAAAACTGCCCAACTGTAATTCTGCAATCTGTCTCAAAGCATGGCTAATTGACACCAAAAGACATGTGACTGCTGAAGCCAAATGGACTCACATGCCATCTCTGTTAGAAGTAAACTCTTGTAGAGAGGAAGGCAAGGAAGGAAGCAACACAGACTAGTCTATGACTAAGAGGAAAAAACCTTTTCCCATGTAATAATTTCTGCAAATGGCATTTGTAAATGTCTGCCTCGTGTCTGCTCACTCCCACATCAGCTGTAGCTATGACAGTAGCCAAGAGCTGTTGGCCCATTTATCTTCCTACCAAAAAGGTTGTAATGTTCAGTTCCATCAACTCTGTTAAAAGAACACTGAAAAACCAACTACTTCATAGCATGATGTTTCCTTTTGAGAGCACAGCCCCATTCTGGTGGCAAAGCCCATTCCATCACCCCCCAGCCACACATCAGCAGGTTTGCAATGTTTCACTGCCATAAGTGAAGCATCACACTGAAGTGTTGAAATCAAACATTTGCTCATAAAAATATCGTCCTTTGATTGTAATTGATAGCTTAATTTAAACATCCATTTTACTGTGGCATTTTGAGATCAGAATGGCATTGCAGCTGGCAGCTTCTTTTCCTGCAAGGCTGCCTGATTTTTCTGTTCACGTAGCACTGAAACTGGCAGCAGGAGGTATTTGAGTAGGTCTGAGATAAGCTCTGGTGCTTTGTAGGCATCCTGATGACAGTGGAAATAAAAAGGATACTGCTAAAATGTTCAGTAGAGAACATGAACTTTCTAGTGGAACTTTTAAAAAGAATCTGGAAGTCTTTTAAAAAGAATCTATGAGGGCAGATATTAAGAGTTTTCCAAGCTTGATCACTTCTGAACTAAGCTGTGCTGCTAGTTCAGTCATAAAACCCCTGTGGAAACGATTTGCAACACGTTTGGCTTCAATCATCTGCTGATTTCACCCAGTTTAGATATATCAGGTCTTTGCCAGAGAAAGAAAAGATTTTTTTTACTACCAGTAGATGCCTTACACTAACTTCATAGAATCATAGAATCAGCCAGGTTGGAAAAGACCTCCAAGATCATCAAGTCCAACCCTACCGTGGCTACTAGACTGTAGCACCAAGTGCCACATCGAGTCTCATCCATCTGCTGATTTCACCCAGTTTAGATATATCAGGTCTTTGCCAGAGAAAGAAAAGATTTTTTTTACTACCAGTAGATGCCTTACACTAACTTCATAGAATCATAGAATCAGCCAGGTTGGAAAAGACCTCCAAGATCATCAAGTCCAACCCTACCGTGGCTACTAGACTGTAGCACCAAGTGCCACATCGAGTCTCATCTTGAATTGAAAAGGGTGATAAGATCTCTCCTGAGCCTCCTCTTCTCCAGGCTAAACTTCTCACACTTTGTGTCAAATTTTAACTTCTGTTGGGTTTAGCCTTGTTAGGAATGAGGAAGAAAAGTACTCCAAAATCAGATCCCCCAGAACTTCCTTGGTCTTATCTGACATTTTCATATGAATGCCTCTCCAGGCCTCGTAATCTTATTATTCATGAGCAAAGATTTATAGCCTAAATTTTTTTTTCTAAGTATGTCAAAGTGAAAACTAGCATTTCAGGCCTCTTAAAACATTGTAAGAAATACGATGTCGGGGAAGAGGTGTAGGAGGAGAGGTAATAACAGCAGTCATGTAATCCCCTGCGGAAAAGCTGTTTCCTTCAAGAAGCAATATCGTTGGTCTTTGTAGGGAGCTTAATGTTCAATGAAATATTTGAAAGGGTTTCCAAACTTACACCTCAAAGGGAACTGACCAGGCAGAAACACGTCATTTTGAAATGCTGCTGAGCTGGAAGGAAAGACAAGACCAGCATATCTGTGGATGCTATAGAGAACAAGGTCTTTGGGTCTGCCTGCACAGGATCTGCTGTCTACTCTTGTCTTGCTGCTTATTACTTTCCCCTATGAGGACAGGCTGAGGGAGTCAGGGCGGTTCAGACTGGAGAACAGAAGGTTGTGTGGAGACCTCAGAGCACCTGCCAGGATCTGAAGGGGCTCCAGGGAAGCTGCAGAGGGACTCTGTGTTAGGAGCTGCGGTGACAGGACAAGGGGCAATGGGTACAAATTGAAAGATGGAAATGTAGGTTAGATCTTAAGAAGAAGTTTTCCCTGTGAAGGTGGTGAGACACTGGCACAGGTTGCCCAGGGAGGCTGTGGCTGCCCCAACCCTGGCAGGGTTCAAGGCCAGGTTGGATGAAGCCTTGAGCAACCTGTTCTGGTGGGAGGTGTCCCTGCACAGGGCAGGGGTTGGGACTGGATGATCTCTAAGGTTCATTCCAACTCCTAAAATTCTATGATTCTATGATTTCGGTCTGACATAGGCAAGACCCATGGAAAGTTACATGTAGTGAATGGGTGACACAAGACTAAACATCCAACATAAAACTGCTGTCCTCACTCATACTTTATTTTAAAGAGAAAAGAATACATTTTCAGTGAAATAGATTTAGAAAGAAACATGTAAACAATTATTTTGATAGTTTGTAGAACATTATATGCCTGCAACCTCAGTGCAGATTGGCTGTACTCAGACCAGACAAGCCCCAGACCAAAAGTGACATCCTGCTAAAATAAAGTTTCTTTTGCTGGATGACTCATCTGAATTCCCCTCATTTTTCCCTTTGTGTGTTTATTTCCTCCTTATCTCTAATCTGATCTCATTTCTAACCTGCTGCTATTCCAATGGCTATTTTGAATGCTTTTTTGGCCTTATTTGTTCCTCACACACAGCCACTGGTGGCATAAACAGCAGGATTGTCATGTTTGCACTCAAAGCCACTTGTGCTACCACAGCATTTTTAAGTCATGACAATCTTCTACAAACACTGTAAGAACTATTCTTCATACAAACACTTCTCAAACCAAAGTTTCTAGCATGGTCTTAGCTTTCCACAGCTGTCACAGGATGCATAAATCACTCAGAAAACAGGTTTGCAGCAAGATTCACAGTGACTCCTTCCTTTATTTTCCCTTTCTTTGTCAGTCTTTGGGCCTCTGGGCTCTCCATTGTGTATAAACCCATTTCTATCATTACATTTATACTTACAAATCACTGTCCCTAAAGAAAGCAAAAGAAGCTGCTATTAATAAACATAGATAGTAGGCAGGGAAGGAAGCCATCAAAGATCTCCAGTGGTTGTATTCCTCATTAGAGGCCCAGTGAAGTCAGTAATAACCTTTCCTTTTGATCCATTGGGCATTGAACATAAACAGCATCCAAGGAGGAATACTCAAATGGGATTAAAAGTTAATTCCACATCTCTTTGTGGACCATGAGCTCTTCTGCTGCTTCTTCTTTTGCCCCACTAAATCTCTTCCATTCCCTTTCAGTCAATGACACTGAACTGAGTTGTGTACCAAGGCTTGCTAAATTTCCTTCCCTATTTGCTTGTGCAGAGCAATTTCCACAGGATACAGTTTTGCTTAGTGCCTTTCATGACTGGGGATGGAACAAATGAGGAATGCTGTGAGCTTTTTTATATTAAGCCCTAATCCACAAAGATATACCTATAATCTTTGTGCTAACAGCCCTCCCATTTGATAGTAACTTAATGATGACAAGAATTCTTTTTCTGAAGGTCAAAAGGCCTAGGTAACACTTCACAGGATGTAGCTACTAAAGCAGAAAATGTTCGCAAATACAATTGTTACAGGTGAATCATAGGAATAGCAAATCCAATCCAGTCACTGCTGCATGGAATCACTACGGCAAGGATTTCAGATGCCATGCAGGAGGACTGCTGTGCTAGTTGGACAGCCTTTGCTATGAAGGTGGGAAATGAAATCAAACTAGTCTATTTTGCATCAAAAAGGCATGTTAGTCTATAGGAAACATCAGGATAATTCCTGTACTCTATGTGATGTCAGCCTTGACAAGGGATACTTCAGCCTTTTAAACTCAGCTTGTTCCAATGTGGAGATGGGACAGACATCCCACCTATGAGGGAATCCAGGGCAAAGCTGGAGAGATAAACCTTCTGCTGTTTCTCCCTTCTTATCTCAGCATAAAAAGGCCTTAGAGAGTTGACCAGTCTAAAATTACTCAAGCCAGATAAGAGACATAGAGTTCAGTAAAGGGAAGGCAATATGGTGGGATGTCATGAGATGGGTCTCCAGTGCTCTATATGGGAGAGGCATGCACTCAGGAGGAAGAGCAGAATTTGGTTATGTGCATGCTTATTCAGAGAAATTGGAGTTGAAAGAGGCTTTCTAGGTCCCATAACCTGGAAAAAAAAAGGTTATGGCACAGTTTGTTCTGTTCCTTTATTCCACTGACTCCCTTGGGAGAGCCAGTGGCAGAGTGTATTGCTCAGCAGGGTATAGTGCCACTGGCATAACTCACAGTGCACATTCAGAGGAATATGTGGGTTCCCTATACAGGGCACAAAGCAAAGTTAAGCGCCAAAAGCACATCCCTCCTGCAACCATGTGGTTGCTCACACCAGCTTAAACCTGTCTTGCTAAGTCAACTGCACTTAAGGTACCTCAGTGACAACTTTATCCTAAGATATGCAAATCTTCTGGGAACCCCTGGGAGAACCCTTAGGAGTAACAAAATACTGCCCTGCTGTCTGCCACTGTCATCTCTCTGAGAAGGAGACTGTAATCCTTGCTGTAATCCTAGATGGTTCATTCAGCAGCACAAACAAAGCAAGTTCTCACCTCTTGGTCATTGACAATTTGCTTGAACAATATTAGTGTGACTGCTTCTCACAAATTGATATTTTCTCCCTGGGGTAGATAGACAAATATACATGGAAAAAGTAAAGGGTTTTGCACTGAAGAAACCATAATCACTGATGCCAATAGATGCCCTCATAGTGGAATTTATGGAAACTGCAGTAATATGGTGCTGTTCTCACCTCTTGGTCATTGACAATTTGCTTGAACAATATTAGTGTGACTGCTTCTCACAAATTGATATTTTCTCCCTGGGGTAGATAGACAAATATACATGGAAAAAGTAAAGGGTTTTGCACTGAAGAAACCATAATCACTGATGCCAATAGATGCCCTCATAGTGGAATTTATGGAAACTGCAGTAATATGGTGCTAGCCTCTCTTGCCTGTGAGGAACAAAGATCTGACAAGCAAGCCCCACAGCTTTTGTTTGTCCAGCTCCTAACCAGATTGCAGGGAAGTACCCATCTTTGCTAGTGATACATAACTTTGACTCTTCCACTGGAGCCAGAGTCAAAATTCTTTGATTTTACAAAACAAAGCTGGTTTATGTCTTTCAAAAGACAGGTGAAGTCTGCTCGCATTTTTAGTCATGAGCCTGGCAGATAATTAATCTCTGTTCATCTAGGAAACAGGTACAGTTCCAGCATCTGCCTGGGGACATTTGTGTGCAGGCTACCCACCTCCCTGGGTGAACACTCCCATCGTGTAATCACTTCATGTGAGGTTCTGCCAACCCTTCTCTTGGACCTGCCTTATTTTACTTAACTATTTCAACACTAGTTGGGCACAGGAGGAGGGTCCATATAACCCCATGGTTATGGCTCAAGTGAATGGGAAGAAGAGGAGTTTCTACTCCAACACCCAAGTCAATGCCCCCAAAAAAAACCAAAACCACATGAGAGAGGAGGAAAAATTGCCCCTAATCCATTAAAACCTGCGTTTCTCTCCACATGGTGGAACTTTTATGCCCCACACTGTCAAGCATCCTCAAAAGATGTTGTGATGTTTCCAGCTCAAAGGCAGTTTAATGCCTCTGTCCAGGAGATGAGAGGTGCTGGGTCAAATACCATCTGGAGGGATTTGGATTTGCCTTGCTGAGACAGAGTCTCCAGGCTGTTGATGAAAAAGGAACAAAATCTGCTCCTCTACAAAAGTAAGTGGATCTTAGGGTAAGGAAAACATGGTAGGTTCTATGTTGCAGCGGCCACAAACTGCACTCTTTAGGATATTAGAAAGATTAATTCATTGTTACCTGGCATCTTCATGGGGTTTATCTTTTGGGAAAGCATTCATAAGCTTAATAAGTCAGAGTGCTAACATATTTGGAAGCAGTACTTTCCTCTTCTTCAGAATTTTCTAGACTCACAGCTAAACACCAGGCTTCTCAGTAGCTGATTGCACTGATGCCTTGTGGCCATCACATCTACCCACTCTCTTCTAAAAGCTTGTTGGTAAAATATTAATGACATCACATACCATGTGTATCCAAAGGAAATGCAATTTGACAATTCTACTTAAAAATAAATAAATCTTCCACTTTTACACAGTGCCCACATAGACTAGAAACTTCTTCATATTTCTGTGTAAGTATATGATAAGCCTTCAGGAAGAGGAGCAAAATTTGTATTCTCTGATCCTTCTCTCAGGAAGCTTTACATATGAAAATTCCCTTGCTTTTAATGCAAGGGAATGCAAATGTCTTTGTACTCTGAAATATCACTCGTAGCTGAAGGAGCCTTTTTCCATACAGCACTGCAAATAGCAATTAGTTCAAGTAGAAAAGATTAGAACAGGTGCAGGTCTTGAAGTGACTTTTGGTGGGAAGAGGGAAAGGTCTCTCTTTTGTCAATTGTCTGTGGTAATTCATGAGGCATCTGAGGAATTTAGGGATATTCAACCTTTTGTGCTTAGCCAACAAAATATGACCTTTGTGGCATCTGTGAACTGGATGGAGATATAGGGCTTATTGATGGTTGTTAGCCCACTGAGGTGAAAGAGGACATGAGGAAGAAGTATATGATGTTTGGTGTTCACAGCATATCTGTTTTGCAGGGGACTGAGTGTACCATTAGCAAGTTTGCAGATGACACAAAGTTGGGGGGGAGTGTCGATCTGCTGGAAAGCAGGAGGGCTCTGCAGAGGGACCTGGATATGCTGGAGAGATGGGCTGATTCCAATGGGATGAGGTTCAACAAGGCCAAGTGCTGGTCCTGCACTTTGGCCATACAAATCCCATGCAGCACTCCAGGCTGGGGACAGAGTGGCTGGAGAGCAGCCAGGCAGAAAGGGACCTGGGAGTTTGGAGAGACAGGAAGCTGAACATGAGCCAGCAGTGTGCTCAGGTGGCCAAGAAGGCCAATGGCATCCTGGCCTGGATCAGGAACAGCGTGGCCAGCAGACCAGGGAGGTGATTCTTCCCCTGCACTCAACGCTGGTGAGGCCACATCTTGAATCCTGAGCTGAGTTTTGGGCCCCTCAGTTCAGGAGGGATATTGAGGTGCTGGAGCGGGTCCAGCAATAAGGCTGGTGAAGGGACTGGAGCACAAGTGCTATGAGGAGAGGCTGAGGGAGCTGGGGTTGTTTAGCCTGGAGAAGAGGAGGCTCAGGGGAGACCTTCTCACCCTCTACAACTCCCTGAAACGAGTTGGAGTCAGGTGGGGGTTGGTCTTTTCTCCCAGGCAACCAGCAGGAGGACAAGAGGGCACAGACTCAAGCTCTGCCAGGGCAGGTTTAGGTTGGATATTAGGAAGAGATGTTTTATGGAGAGAGTGATCAGGCATTGGAATGTGCTGCCCAGGGAGGTGGTGGAATCACCGTCCCAGTAGGTTTTCAAGCTGAGACTGGATGTGGCACTTAGTGCCATGGTCTAGTAACCATGCTAGGGTAGGATTTGGTGATCTTGGAGGTCTTTTCCAGCCTGGCTAATTCTATGACTCTATGTGAAGAAAGGCAGAATGAGTCTCTCCAGTGTGGGAACCCCCAAGGGCAAGCTCAGCTCAAGGGCCCAAGACAGCAGCTGGCAGATGAGATGGCTGCAGTGCTTCCCTCCAGCATTGCAAAGCTAGAGGTGACCTTCAGAAAATGACAAAGAAAGGGGACTAACACAACAATGTGTGTCCCTGAGATAAAAAATACTCTCAAAACTTCAAAAACCTCCTTAAAAGATTGGATTAACTTCTTCTAATCCTTTGAATCATGGGTAGATATGAGTTCAAAGGACTAATGTAATTTTATTATTACATTTAATCAAATGTTTAAGTTAAGAAATAGGAACTGAGCTAAGGGCAACCTTCCCTTATCAGCTTCCAAGGTCTG
>NW_008660468.1:22963-36441 GCF_000695815.1 Acanthisitta chloris
GCTTAGGGGTATGACATAGAGCAGCAGCTGAGTCAGCTTGACCATCAGCCAGTTATTGGGGGGAGATGTGCAGCTCAAGTACTACCAGATGATTCAATTCACATATCTTGGCGGAAACATATAAGCCAAATGGGATGCCCAGAGGGAAATAGTGTCATAAATTGGCAAGGCAGAGAGTCATTCACCAGCTTAAACAAAATGTCATCAAGGAAGTTGTGCCTTGGATTCATGCAGCGGAGTAAGCTGCCCGACCGAATGAAAGCACATTTTGCAGGTTAACTTCTGATTTAAGTAGCAATTAATTTTGCCAGGTTGAGGCATATTTTATGCAACTGACATCAGGCCATGCACTCCAATCCTTCATATTCAGGAATTTCAGCCCAAATATCAGTGCCAAATAGGATCACATTGGTCATAGGAGTTAAAAGTACAGAGTGTCTATTCTTGCCCTTTTCCTTTCCCCACAGGCAAAGACTTCTTAGAAGTGTAACAATAAAGGAAAATTTCTTCAAAGATTCATATTATTTCATATTGTGAACCAGGAAACTGGAATATATAACCAGTTCCATTATCATAATGTGTGTCCAAATGGCATATGGCTAAAGCCTTTTCTGTCTTTCCTTCTACAAATTAACTATGGATGAGATGTGACTAATTGTAGTAGGTTTCATTTAAGCACAGTCAGTTAAGTCAGTGAAGTTTAACAAAGGGAATTCTGTTCTAATAGCACAGGTTTCAGCACAAGACTTTCCTCAGGTGACAGCTAGAGATCTTCAGAGGTGGACAATAAAGTTCAGGACAAAAGAAATTGTCTCAAAAATTAAAGTACATTATTGAAAATCAATTCAGTGGGAGCCTAAGTGTCTCCTGAAGAAAGGCAAAGTGCAATATCATTTGGATGAATTATTTCAGGGGATACGGATTTCTTCTATTTGTTAGAAAATTAGGGCCACAGAACATCTGAGTGAGGGGAAGACAAGGAATGGACAAATCTGAGCCTTGTCTCTTGCCTTTCAACTATAAAATATTGGGAAAAGCATGGAAATGTCATGAACAACAGCAGCTTCAAACCAAGCCAACCACCAGCTTAATATCCATTAAGAGAAATCAGCACCTTGACTGGATGAAGTCATACCATCCAGGTCCAGCACAAGATCAAGAGCTAGGAATTTAGGAAACACACAAGAAGAATTTTCCTTCCTTCAAGCCCACACTTTAAGCAAAAATCCCAAATAACTTCTGAGTTTCCAGCTTTTGCATTCTTCCCCAGTCCTTTCTTTTGCATACATGTGTCTGAGTGCACAGGATATGAATGTTAATGCTCCCTCTGATTTCATCCTTTCACTCACATAGTTTCTGCAGAAATCCAGGCCATTGACTGCACAGCTCTCAGTCAATGCCATGGCAATGGACCATGATGTCAGAGACACAGGAGTAGGAGTGCCCTACACTGCTGAGCTAAGGGAGAACGCTGGCTGGGAAGGAGAAAACTCCCATCTAAATAGTTTCAAGAATAGCAATGGGAATTTCAAAAGCAGCTAGTGAAGAATACTCAGCAGTAAACTTTCCAGGGGCAACCAGATATTCAGTGTCAAAAATCTGTTGACTGAAGAGAATCCCAAAAAATTGGCATGGAAGTAAATAATGTAAATCAGTGGAGTAAAACCAGCTTTGTGTCAGCAGTAACAGGGATGGTAGAACCAAGACCATTTTGCCACTTTACTAGTGAAAGCAAAATACAACAGTGGAAAATATAACATCTTTAAGTCAATTATACAATGAGCATTTGTTTTCAGCTGCGCTGGGAAAAATCTGAGAGCAATTTTTCACAGATTATTCCCTTAGACCAAGAGTTCACAGTAGAAAAGCCAATGTAGAAACTGCATGTGTGAATGCACTTAAACCACTCAGATACCTCAACATATATGTGTGGGAACACTGGGCAAAATTGCAAGCAGGAACAGGGGGCCTGACAACCAAAGGCCACTCCCAGTCATTACCATGGAAAAGGAACAGATGTCAACAACTGAGCCAGCTGCCCAGCCTTTGGGGGCTGAGGCAGGACCCTCCCCCAGTCTTGCAGCACAGCTTTTCACAGCACTGGCAATGAGCACTGCTGCTCTCAGCCAGTTGCCAGACCACCTTCTTGGGGTGGGTGTGCAGCTGGCCAGGGGAAATCAGAACAAATAAATATGGGGAATCCAATCCAGGGAATGAAAGAGTGCAGAGGCCCAGAGCAAAAGTTGAAACTGGGTCATGTTTTCTATGAGGGTGGTTTGCAACCAAATGAGCTGGTTGCTTCTCTAGCCTTGACAAGGGGGAGATAGATAGGAGTCAAATGCCTTGCTTCTCCTCTCCTGCCTAGGTGGCCTTGCTTCTTCTTGGATGGCTAACCTACCTATGTGCCTACCTGCAACATCAGGATGCCTATAAATCAGAAGAGCTCCATCTGCTTCATAGACAGGAAGCCTCAATGACTCATGTGTTGGACAAGGACAACATGTGATAAGCTAAAAGACCTCAAGCAATATATTTCAATGGAAAACTAAATAAACTGAAGGATGCATATACACACACCCATCATCATTTCAAAGGCAACTGTGAAAAAACAACACCGGAGCCTCTTCAGCACTGTGCTGTGATTTAAGGCATGTCTACACCCAGGAGGGAGTATTGAGTCAGAGCCCTGAGACACCTATTTCCAGAGTTGAAAGCTATATAATTACTTACTGGCTTTGCTTCAAAAGGGGTGCAGCCCCACACAAAGCCATCTATATTGCTGCTGGGACATGAGCCAGTACCTTTGTGTGTCCCCACGTTGTGCTGTGGAGATAGATCAGACTGTTCAGAGGTTGACCAGGGCTCTGTGCCCTGCTTTGTGGGGTGGACCTGCTTGATGAAAGACTTCTGAAACAACTGTTAAAAATCTGTGCTTTTGGAATGAAAACTCACTGAATTCCAAGCAGACCAGCCCATATTATTTTTGGTATGGATGTTGTAATGACTTTTAAGCTATTTGAATTGCTGTTAGGAATTCTGTGCTTGCTTTGCAACCCATTAACCCTGGGATGCAAAACAGAAGCTGTAATTCTAGTGAACAACATCTTCCTCAGCATTTTTGCTGCTCCTATCAGTGCCAGTGAACTGTGAGGAAGCCACAGGCCACACTAGGAGTGAGCCCTCTGCATTGTTTTCTGCATTGTCTTTTGTGGTATTTTAAGCATCTAATGTATAGGTGACAATTACCCATGCTGGTGCCACTCACCTAGGTGTTGTCCCATTTTACTGCTAGTACTTTGTATTTCCCTTAAAGCATGAAGAAAGGGTAGGCATAAGAAATTATTTTGACATTAGCCCATGCTTTTCATCAGCCTGGCTCCTTCTCAAGGTTTGTTGGGTTTTTCCTTCTGCCATTCTCAACACAGCATTTGCAGAAATGTAGTTGAGGCAAATAATCTGGCTGCATGTCCAAATGAAAGCAACAGTGTGGGGTGTCAGCGCAAGGTGCTTGATGAGAATTAAAACCCCCCCGGCTTAGTGGGGTGGGAAGGAGACTCTTCAGAAAGAGCTGCTGCGTTTATGTTTAAGGATGTGGCCCCTCAGTTCAGGAGGGATATTGAGGTGCTGGAGCACGTCTAGAGAAGAGCAATGAGGCTGGTGAAGGGACTCGAGCACAAGTGTTATGAGGAGAGGCTGAGGGAGCTGGGGGGGTTCAGCCTGGAGAAGAGAAGGCTCAGGGGAGACCTTCTCACCCTCTACAACTCCCTGAAAGGAGGTTGGAGTCAGGTGGGGGTTGGTCTCTTCTCCCAGGCAACCAGCAGGAGGACAAGAGGGCACAGACTCAAGCTCTGCCAGGGGAGGGTTAGGTTGGATATTAGGAAGAGATTTTTTATGGAGAGAGTAATCAGGCATTGGAATGGGCTGCCCAGGGAGGTGGTGGATTCACTGTCCCTGGAGGTTTTCAAGCTGAGACTGGATGTGGCACTTGGTGCCATGGTCTAGTAACCACAGTAGGGTTGGACTTGATGATCTTGAAGGTCTTTTCCAACCCACTTGATTCTATGATTCTATGATTACTAGTGGCAACCTTGTGTAGCAAAGCTGATGTCATGTGCAGCTGCTTGGTTTGCTCCTGGTCACCTCCTGTTCTGTGAAAGGCCTTCAGGTGTGAGTCCAAGTGCAACACACCCCAATGAAACTGCAGTTAATTTCAAGGAAACTGAAGCAGAGAGATACAAGGTCTGATCCTCAAAAGTACTGATAAACTCTAAAATTCAAGCGTGCTCAATCCCTCTAAGGATGCCAAGAATTGTGCAGCTTGCTCAGTTCTGTTAAAAAAATCCTATTCTTTTCTGTTTCTCAGTCTAAGTTCTGTAGTATTCTACTATAACCAAAAAAAAATTCCAACCCAACAAACCAAAGTTGCTGGTGGTCTTCTTAGCTTTGGCAATCTAATGTAATAAAAGTTAAAAATAAGAGTTCAACTTCACTAAACATTTTTCATAGATTGAGTAAAATATTTGGGAATACTTCCTCTTGGGTAAGATTCTGAACATGCATCAACAAGCACCAGAAATAACTGATGCTAATAATCCCGCCACTGTTCCAGCTGACTAAAAATAGAAGCCTGTGACAGGCTAACGATGAAAATATTCAGTCAGACATTTGTAACTGTTAGTCAGACTTTGATATGTTGAATCTGTCTTCAGTGCAAGAAAGGATTAATATAAAAGCAAACCCAAAAATAAAGTTTTGGAGAACTATGTGGATATATTACAAGACAGCTTCATCAGGTGTATATTTCTGGTCTAGTAAGATCTTTATACTAAACATCTAACACAGTATTTGCATTTTTTTCAGGCATATAAAGATCAAAATTTATTATATTTAATCTACTTTTGACTGTGCATGCTCATCTACAGGACTAACTTAGCACACCTCAACCATAGAAGCACAGAACAAGTTGTGTTGGAAGGGACCTTACAGACCATGTAGTTCCTGCCCATGGCAGGGAGGGACACCTTCTCCTTGATCAGGTTGCTCAAAGTCCCATTCAGCCTGACCTTACAACCGTCTGCCATCACAAGGCCAAACTAGCTCAAAGGTCTCACCCTGTGGATCTGCTTCTCCTGGGCCACATGGATTCCTAATACAGACATAGGCAGCCTTTCCTCATCCTGTTCCCAGTGTATTTGGACTTCTTGGCATGGTGTTTAAGAAGCCTTTACTGACTGTATGCTCAGTAAGAATGCTAGGGAAAACTCTTTAGTATCCCACTGCGATCCCCCTGGTCCTGCAGGAGTGAAAGCTCATTTGTCTGACCACACACGGGATGACAGAAGGGATGGCAGGTCTGGGGTGATTGGTAGAGGGAAATTGCAGGACACCACCTGCAGTAGCACAGAGGGAGCTGCAAAGAGAAGGAGGATAGAGTCCTACATCTGTGTCTCTGGGGAAGCTGCTAAGGACCATGAGTCAATCACGGCTCGCAGTAGCAAACATTGCTTGGGATGCTTGTCCTCTTCCAAGGCAGCTGGACTGAGGGGAGAGACTGTCCTTCTACATGGGACATGCTTCATCTGGAAAACACCATCTCTGTTTGGTTTCTCTTCTCCTGCTACCTACTATACAATCAGCAGACCAACAGCAGCTTTTTTGTTTGCTAGGCATGTGATAAGGCTTTGCTAGCCCCACTTCAGGATCATGGGTTTTGTTCCTCACTTCCTTTGCCAATTGCCACAACTTATTTTCTAGGACACGTTTTCATCCAATCATACAATCTCATGCCCTTCAAACTCTCAAGAAGAGTTAAAAGTCAACTGGCTTCTGCTCCTCAGCTTTATTCTTCTCTACATTCTTTGAAGAAGAAAATGCTCCTTCCCCCCCCCCCCGAATCAATGAGAACTCTTTAAAAAACTGTGATTAAAAATTGTAGCATGTGATTTGGTGCAACAATCAGGGAAGGGTGGAGATATAAATATTATAAAGTCCAAATTCATCACTGAATCTGGAGCACATGCACAAATTTAAAAGCCAATGGGACACTCAGAGTAGAGATAAACACAGAAGGACACCAGCATTGCCAGAGAGAAGGATTAGAACAGGAGCCACAAGTGACATTAGGGAACGATCAGATCAAAGCAGTGAGTTTTACTCCCACGAATGTCCTTGCTTCCCACCTCTTCCAGTAAGACGAGGCAAGAAATTTCTTACCCCCCACTAAGAATTCTTACAGCAGAGAATCTTTTAAGGGTGCAGTCAGTATGTCCTGCCTGGCTCTGTGCTCTGGCATGTCCCTCTTTAGAAGAATGACCACTCTGACCTTATGGTGCTCTTCCCACTCACTGTCACTCAGCTATGGGCAAGACCAGAACTTCCCCTCTGAACTGTGTTCTCATTCCCGTGACAACCCTGTTCTGCTATGTGTCCTCTTCTAAAAACAATTGTCTCCTTGGACCACATGTGCATGGACTTGCTCTTTGGAATAAATTGTTTCACTGCACGCACACAGATTGCATGCTAAAGTTCAGTTTTTCCTCTAAGGCAAAGGTTCTTGTTGGTGACTGCCTGGCAGCATCCTTCAGGAATTAAAGAAAATAAAAAGGATTTTAGGGGTTGGAATGGACCTTAGAAATCACCCAGCCCCAACCTCCTGCCCTGTGCAGGGGCACCTCCCACCAGACCAGGTTGCTCAAGGCTTCATCCAACCTGGCCTTGAACACTGCCAGGGTTGGGGCAGCCACAGCCTCCCTGGGCAACCTGTGCCAGTGTCTCACCACCTTCACAGGGAAAACTTCTTCCTAAGATCTAACCTAAATTTCCCCTCTTCCAATTTGTACCCATTGCCCTTTGTCCTGTCCCTGCAGCTCCTAACAAGAAGTCCCTCTCCAGCTTCCCTGGAGTCCCTTCAGATCCTGGCAGGTGCTCTGAGGTCTCCATACAACCTTCTCTTCTCCAGGGTGAACAGCCCAAATTTTCTCAGCCTGTCCTCTTATTAACTTAGTGGCCTCCTCTGGACTTGCTTCCTCTTCTTCCTTGCTTCTCCCTAAGGGCTTTGAACTCTCTGGTTGCTCCAATGCATAGAAGAAAAGCTCTAAATTCTGAGGCAGCCCATTCCCTCCCCATTTCTTTTTCTTGCACTCAGTATCTGTCAAGTCAGACAACTACTACCAGCATATCTACCACAAGTGTTCACTGCCCTATTAGTAAAGAGTGATGTCTCCCACAGTGGACACCTAACACACCAGCAATGCATTAGCTGATATTCTGCAAAGCTGCAAACTTTGTACTGGTTTAAAAAATTCTTGCTCTCATTTCTGTATGGAGCAGGCACTTACAACGACTGTAGTGACCTAAACAGCACCCCGTATGAGTCACAGGAAAATGTCCAGCAGAAGGTTTCTGACATTGCAACACACTTCCCTATATTTAGACACAAGGAATGATATTGCAAAAGTGAAAAGACCTCAAGCAAGTTTGAAAATGAAACCTCTAGGATGATTTTTAAAACTCTGCCTGAACTTATCTGGGAAGAGCAGCCAGTGGTTATCTTCCAAGAAGGTCACCATTAGCAAGCAGTGAGGTTAACACTGAAGTCAGCTCGTACACTTTGGATACTCACACCTGAAAGATATTTGTTTCTCTGAGCTGAGCCAGGCTTGTTGCTGGAGTCCACAACTTCATGTACTATCTTTTCTTCAGAGTATTTCACTTGCAGATGCAATGAAATGTTGCAGCTGCTGGTTCATTTCTGAGCATGGATGGCCCACACAGCCCCATGTGCTGAGGTTATTCTAGTGCCTGCATCCCCCAGGCCTGATTCCCATTGAAACTGGTCCTGATTCCCTTTTATGCTCCTGTAAAGCAGTAATGGAAAAAGGCCTTAACAGAAAGAAGATCTGGGCCCTAAATCAACTGAAAACACCTATTTGTCAGGTAGCTAATCCAAGATGTTATGGCCGTTTATAAAAACTTGTTATTTTTCTACAGTCACACAGGAATGTTGCTAATAGCTCTTCACCATGGTGCCAAAAGACACTTTTTGAAGGGATTTAATGCCCAGATCATTGCAAATCTGATCTTTGTTTTTGCCTGTTCCACAGCCAGAAGCTACGAACAAAACAGACTTTGAAGCCTGCAGCATTATTAATCTGAGACTTATTACAGTAAGAGAGAGAGCAGGAAATAAATCCCTTTTTCTAGCACTACCAGCTCAGTGTAATGGCCCAAGAATGACAAGCTAAACATTACTCCAAAATTATCAAGCTTCATTTCTCATGATAGATATAGCAAGCAGCAGATTGCACTTTATCTTTTTAAGCTGACCTGACTGCAAACAAGGAATGTGCAGAATGCTAAGTCCCTCCATTCCCTCCATGCAGACTCTTCCAGCAGGAACTGTGTATCATGACGCAATATTTAGAACCTTTTTCTTCTAGTGCTTAGGACAAAGATATATTTGGAGCAAGCTAGTTCCTTGGTGAAAAAAAAAAAAGTCATCTGAAGCTGCTTCCCTTTGTAGACCTGTGGCATGTATGCCTGTGTTGATTCTGGAGAGGAATGCAGGGCTTGGTTAGGGGGAAGAGCTACAAAAATATATCATCAACATATCTCTTGAGCTGAGCTTTGATCAGCTTCCTTTACTGTCCAGCAAAACAGTTGGTAACCACTAAAACATTTGGAATGATGTCATGAGGTACTAGGAGGATCAGCCCTGAGTATAAGATGGTCAAATGCCTTTACAATGAAGACACTCCTCTCTGTCAAAGGTTAATGACCAGGCCACACTTTATGGGTGCCTAAAGACTTTGCAAATGGTCAAGATCACTGGGGATAAAAGGGTATTCTAATGTCTGTCAAACTACTTTTATTTATCATCATGCTCATGGTTGTGTGATGATAAATTGTCAGATTTTGCACTGTTTTCCTTTCCCATTTATTTCTCTCCTAACATAAAAGCTGTCTAAATAAAACACCTCTTCTGTGTTTTCTCATATTCTAACCAGGCTTCAGTTCCTAGAGAAGGACAACAAGCAGGAAACTGAGTTTGGCAAGGAAGTCCTAGGGGTGGGGTGGGATCCATCAGTAAATTATAGTTAGACCAGTCTTGAAAACTAAGGATTGGAATAGAGTTCAACTAAATTTAAAACACGTTGAGTTGCTGAAAGACTTGGAAAATGAGGCTCAGCTTTTTAAAGGACATTTATGCCAGTTGCTAATCTCTGTAGAAATTGTAGTGTATTGATCAGAGCAAATTCAGAATCGGTTCAAATATTCAAAAGGCACAGAAAAACATATCTAAGGGAAGTAAATAAAAATTAATTAGAATGTTAAAAACTGATAAATTATCACTTTAGAATTTAAAATATCACAAACACAGCTTGATTCAGGTCTCCTTTGTTTGTGTACAATTCCTTCAGTAAGTCTTCCCCTACAAGCAGCACAGGAGAGACTGTCCTTGGAGTGCAGTGTCTCTGTAGTGGAACTTCAGCGACCCCAGGCTGGTCCCATCAATTTCAGTATATGAAGAAGGTATTGCTGGAGTCAAGACTTCCTGTGGATGGTTTTTGAGTAGGTGCTAAGCATGTATTACACTGCTCAAAGTCCCTAAACACCTAGACTGAGCACTCAGGTACATCACAGAGGGCTCCTGCTCTTCTTTTCAAATGTGCAACCCTAGGTTGCACAATCAGCACAACTTGTGCCAACTGCCTCATTCTTCTTCATAAGGCAAGGCCCAAAGCTTTTCTCTCTCCCATTCAGGATTATTTCCCTTGGGTTGTGGTCTCCACTTCTGTTGCTGGAGGTGCAGGGAGGTACCCACCATGCCAGACAGACCTTTCTTAGGCAGATGGGAGAAAACCAGCAGTCTACTGCAGCCATGAAAAGGTGAAAACTGCTTTTGTATTCCATTGGTTTGGACTGTTCAGCCTGGAAAAGAGAAGACTGTGTGGAGACCTCAGAGCAACTTTTCAAGATCTGAAGGGCCTACAGAGAGCCAGAGAGGGACTCTGTGTTAGGAACTGCAATGATAGGACAAGGGGTAATGGATTCAAACTGAAGAAGGGGAAGTTTAGGTTAGATATTAGAAAAATGTTTTTTCCTTGGGAGGGTGGTGAGACACTGGCACAGGTTGCCCAGGGACGTGGTGGCTGCCCTGACCCTCATGGAATTCAAGGCCAGGCTGGATGAGACCTTGAGCAACCTGATCTAGTGAGGAGGTGTCCCTGCCCAGGGCAGGGGGTTGGGACTAGATGGTCTGTAAGGTCCATTCCAACCCCTAAATTCTATGATTCTAAGTTGTGATGACTTTTACTCTTCTTCCTATTTTACCTAACCAGAAAGACAAACTTGTCCCTAGTTGCATTAATTGTTACTAAAGAGGAGGAGAAATGAGTTAATGTAGCATCTGAATGCTGCAGTCCTGTGTTACTAACATTTCTCAGCAGGACTCAGGCTAAAGCTCCACTCATTTGCCAAGACAGTTGTCGTGTCCATCAAAGCATGCAAACATCCACATGGCTGTTTGTCTCCTGCTGTGTCCTGGAGTCTTTTCTCCTCTTTCAAAGGGAGAATACAGGGACAGGGTTGCAGCATATAAACTCTGGGTTTGAAAACGTGCTCATTTATCCCACACTTCCAACTTTCTTCTGTTTTTCTTAGGGACTAAGATCCTTTTCCATCAGCAAAGTGCATGTATTTTCTTAATTCAGGCATTTAAAACAATACTATACAGAACTGAGTCACCCATTGAATCTCATTGGGCTGCAGAAAGAGCTTCATGGGACAGAGAAGAAATAAAGTGTAGAAAAATGGCCCTGCACTCTCTGCTCTGTTTGTCAGTAATGTTCTGTTATTACAAGAATGCTTGGGGTTGTATTTTTTTTCTGTGCTGGACAGATAGATTGTGTTTTAATCTTTTGTAAGGCCAGTTGTTTAGATCCCATTTGGAAGGCTGTGGAGAAAATGCTCTTTTCATAAAAACAATCCAATTCTTCTGTAAATCTCTGCTGTCATATTTATACTTTTGGAATTAAATTCCAATTTTTTTTCCTTATTAAACTTGCTACCAGAGGAAGCAATAGTTACAAAAACTGTTTAAATAGGTACCATTTGTGAATATAAACCGTTTCAGATTATTTTTTTTTCTGAAGATTTAAGTGGTTTCATAATTTCTGGTCCTGTTCTGTGAGTGTTTTTTTCACAGAAATAGACAAAAGCATGCTGAAACTACACATCAGCAATGGAGCAGGGGGAGGAGGGCAGCTGTTTAAAAAAAAGGCTGGAGATCATAATGGGAGGCTGCGTACTCAAATGAGTTACACTTATGTGAGTTGCAAGAGGAGAGAGTCACTCTCCACATTTGGAAATGATAACAATTATCAGGCTGTCTGTGATCTCACAGTCTTACAGAGCTGTAAATCCAAGGAGAAAAAAGATCAGTAGACCACAGTTTGGAACAGGATATGAGCCTTCAAATGAACATTACAAGGTAGATATCTTTCCTGCAGGTGGTTCATCAGGCACCATGTCATAGATGCCTCCAGAGTTTTACTGCTACTTAATGTCTACTTACAGGGGCTCTTAAAGATAAATCACTTAGAGATAAATCACTCACAATGGGGGAAAAAAGGCAAAGAACGAGGCAGAAACACAAGGAAGACAGCAAAATGAGAGAAAACATGTTTGCTAAGCAATGGATTAGACTCTACAGTAACACACATCACTCCGCTCCTTACCATTTCATTAAGCATGTTCCCCTGAGCTGCATTCCTTGCTGCCTCCTGCAGCCACAACATCACCTCTCTTTCCTGTATCTCCCCCTGTCTCTGGGAGACTTTGCATCAGAAATGCAAAACATGGCAGAGAAAGGTAAAATAACCTGCCTTTCCAAATATCTATGAACACTGCAGCCAAGGGCAATAGCAATGGGCACAGCCTGATCTCCTGTTTCCTCTCTGCCCATGGTGCTCTCCCTAGCACAGATGTTTGGTCACCTGCACACCAAGGTGCCACAGCCCTTCTTGATGCACCCTAGTCCCAAGGGATTTGGTCTTAAAGATTTTGGGTCTCACAGTGTTAAAATGTCTAAATTATTCCTTCAAACTACATGAAGAAAAGCAAACCAAACCAGACAACCCTCCTGAGGTTCTAATACGCTTATGAGACTTTCCTTCAACACCATTTTTGGGGTTTTTCTGCTCTCAGCAACTGTGCTAGTAACCCTGTGCAAACACACACAGGTAAGCACTCCTGCTTTGCACAGCTTGTCTGAGCCACTTTGGAAAGAGACATCCACTGCTTTGAAAACTGGTCTACAATGGTATAACTGTGTCACAAGACTGGTCCCCAGGCAATCTCCAGCAATTGTTCCCCCGTCTGAAAAACATTTCTTTGTCTTAGCTTAGCTGTCCTGCCCAGCATCATCTGCCCCTCCACGAAATCCTTCAAAGCCGATGGCTGTTTGAAGAATGACTTCAGCCTCACGAGATCAGAAGCTGTGGGTAGTCACACACAGTTAGGCACATGATGACACAGCGAGCAGGGAAATGGGAAATCAGACCCGTGTGGCTTTCCTGAGGGCTTTTTTTGGTATTTGCTGCTTTGTTAAGTAGTCCCTTCCAAAAGACACAAAGGAAAGTAAAAATGGGATCATACTACTCCTCATTCATAAGCCTTGTTTTCACACAGCATTGATTGACTCCATAATTCTTTTTTTTTTTTTTTTTGAGGAACACAGGTTAGCAAGTGCCAGTAAAACTTGTGAGTTGACTGTTTGGTGACTTAAGAAGCAGTGCTTGAACTGGCCATTTACTGCTTAGCTGTACTGTTCCCAAGCTGTAGCTGATAACAGGTCACAGGGAGGAGATCTGGATGTTCAATTGTCTCCAGATTCCATCACTAGCGTATTTTATTGTCATTTAGTTATTTGAACATGACTGTTTCATCTCTGCCTGTTATACAGCTACAGATCTCTTCCTCAGAGCTGCTACCTTACAGCAAACTCCTGACTCAGTCTGCAGCTCCTTTGAGCTCTGAGAACCAAATACTGTGGTTTAAAAAGACTAAAACCAGAAATGAAACCTGGTTGTTTCTCCATGCATCTGCTTTAAATTGCTTATTCTGTTTATTTTAGGGACTTGAACTGGTGCAACAATAAAGCAATAATCCATTTCACAGAATTAGACTTGCTACATTGGGCTTTAAACTTGCCTTTTGTTTACCCTTATTTTTACCCTTCAATGAAGTGCTGACTTCCTTGCTAAATCAACATGACTAACAATTAGCACATGTCATTAAATTAAGTGCTACCTCTACACTAAATCCTGTAAACTGTTCAAGATCTTTGTTGGCAACATGGACAGTGGAATTGAGTGCCATTGAAAGCCAATGGAATCCTGGGCTGCATCCAAAGGAGTGTGGGCAGCAGGTCAAAAGAGATGATTCCTCCTCTCTACTCTACTCTTGTGAGACCCACC
>NW_008660469.1:0-1480 GCF_000695815.1 Acanthisitta chloris
CCCAGGAGGTGACAGATGGTCGAGGATGGGTGGGTGGGTAGAGGGGTGTGAGACCAGAGTAGCACAGCGTGGGCCGTGGGCTGCGGGAGCATGCCAGGTGCCTGGGAAGTAGGTGTGCCAGGCCTGCTTCCCAGTGACAGCTGGAAGACCTTTAGATGCAGAGCAGCAAACCATCCTGGGGCACAAGGAGCATTGGCAGAGAGTAGGAGATCCCAAGAACAGGGATCCTTGTCCTGCGAGTCAAACGGGACACAGATGGAGTCCTCCAGCTAGAGCTGGGTCACCATCCCACTACAAGCTGTCTGTAGCACAAAGCCACCATTGCACTGGCCACCAGAGAGAGCTCCCTGGGCAGATGGAGCTGAAGGAACCATCTTGGGGTAGAGTTTTGGTGCACAGAGTTCCCAGCACAGGACTGATCCAACCCAGAAGCTGCAATGCCAGCAGCCCTACATGGCCGCTTGATGCCAGGCATTACTGAATAAGGACAAGAAGGAGGACCTGGCCTTTCTGCTCATTCCCAGCCCATGGCTTCATTTCCAGCAGCCTCACAGACGCTGGGACTTTCAAGCGCCTCTGGATTTACTATGGCTGGTGGGGAGCCCATTCCACCCTCCCCATGAAACACAGCCCACCTGGCCTGGGGAGCACCAGCAGCCACAGAGCACTGCAGGACACTGAGGGCAGGCAGGGGCTTGCTGAGCTCCAGGACCTCTTTCATTTTCTGAAACAAAGCAGCCTGTTTTCATTGGGAAGCAGTTGGCAGCATCCCACCCCCCTGAGATACTAGACCATCATCCAAACTCAGCTCATTTTCATAGGCCTTTTTTTCTCCTGAATAGGCCAAGACAAGCAATAGCCAAAGTCAGTCACGTGGATAGCAGTTTAATGAAGAACATATAAAAACTAGAAATGGAGAGAACATGATGGGATGAGGAGCTGCCAGAAGGGAAAAGACGCAGAACTAAGAAATGAGCAGAGATTTTCCATACACAAAGGTCAAAAAAACAGGCACCATCATAAAATAACAAAGTAGCCTGTTTTCTGTGTAGAGAGAAACATGTTTGAAATAGATGTCATTGATTTCCTTTCTGGTTTGGAATATTTGATATCAGCCACCTTATACAAACCTGGATCATTTTACATGAGTGATAAGAGTGGTTTCATTCTGAAATGACCTCTGTTGATCTAACTTATATTTAGATAGAGGTGCATATCAAAGAAAGTAATGAAGTTTTTCAGACTCTGAGCTCAGGAAAGCCGCATGGAGATGAAGCTGTGGGCAGAGCACACACCTCCCCAGGGCTTGCCTGGGCAGTGGCTGAGTCCAGTGCCCCCATGTCTGGCCCCAGGAGATGCTGTGAGGGAAGCAGGCAGCCAACAGCACCGTTCCTCCAGCAGCCCCTGCTCAGCCCCCCACCAGCTGCAGCTCCCGGCTTTGTCTCTCCAGTGTTGGCGTGGGACTGGGAAGGGGCTGCCA
>NW_008660469.1:1541-2234 GCF_000695815.1 Acanthisitta chloris
GCAGCCAGGAGGTGCCAGCTCCAGAGAGTTCTGCCTCTGCAGAGCTCTGTGTCCCCCCACTTGCCTGCAGTGGCTGTATCTCCCATCCACTCGTGGGGGGACAAGTGAGGAGCTGCTCTAGGTGCTCCTTGATGTGCATGCTCGCCCTCTCTGAACACAGGCGCTGCAGTCCCCATGGCCCTGGCACAGCCCCTTGCAAACTGCACAGCCCCACAGACACCTGACATTAGGTTGTCCTGCAGTATTCCCACCCATAGACCTGCACCCTGCGCCCCTCCATCCCTACACACCAAGCCGAGGGGCCCACAGCCCTTGCAGCCACTGCATGCCGAGCACACGGCACACACAGCATGGCCTGCAGTGCACTGCACCTTGCCACACATGCAGCCTTGGACTGACTACCTGGTGCATGCAACAGTGCAGGGCATGGCACCGTGGTGCGTATCCCAGTGCACACCCCAGTGCACACTGCAATGCACATCCCAATGCACACTCCCCATGCACACCTCCATGCACACCCCAGTGCACACCTCGAAGCACACCCCAATATATACCCCCGTGCACACCCCAAAGCACATCCCAATGCACACCCCAATGCACACTCCCCGTGCACACCCCAAAGAACACCCCAGTGCACACCCCAAAGCACACTCCAATATATCCCCCCGTGCACACCCCAGCGCACACCCCTGT
>NW_008660470.1:0-387 GCF_000695815.1 Acanthisitta chloris
GGGAGGCAGGGGGGTCCCTGTGCCCAGGAATGAGGGTTCAGGGGGTCCCAGGGGCAAGGAAAAAGGGCGCAGGAACAGGGAGAGGTGGGATGGAAGGTCCAAGGGGCCACTGGACCAGCTTAGGGGTTTCGGGGGTGTGGAGGAATGGCTATGCGAAAAGGGACATGATTTTCTTGAAGCTGACAACCCAGCTTGTAGTGTGGGGTAAGGCCTACAGCAGCTGTGACTGAGCCTTGAACCTGCTGATAAGAGCCAGCTCTGAGTCCGGTGTCAACAAGCTCCCTGGAATTCCTGAAAGCATCCTGGAATGTGGACAGACACCTGCTTGCTCCAATCATAAGTTTAACCTGGACACTGGGACAGGGGCAATAAACCAATCATGTATCC
>NW_008660471.1:0-487 GCF_000695815.1 Acanthisitta chloris
CAAATCAGAGTAGGATAATGAGAAATGAAACCAAATCTTAAAATTACCTCCCCAGACTCAACTTAGCTGCTAGATCCTCTCTCCTTCTTTCCCCTGAGTGACAAACTGGGATGGGCAATAGAGTTGGTGTCAGTTCATCACACGTTGTTTCTGCTACTCCTCAGGGAAAGGAGTCCTTCCTCTGCTCCAGCATGGGGTCCCTCCCACAGGAGACAGTTCTCCACCACCTTCTCCAGTTGAGTCTTTCCCATCAGCTACAGTTCTTAATGAACTACTCCAACATGTGTCTGTTTCCACAGGGTACAGTCCTTCAGGAACAGACTGCTCCAGCATGTGTCTCTCACAGGGTCACAGAACTAGCTTTCATAAGAAAATACTTTTAGTTTGAAAATATGTATACAGTCATGCTGAGCAGCACAGTTGTTTAGAACCTTGTTCCAGATTTCTGTCTTACACACACTGGAAGGGTAATGAACTTACATGCTCC
>NW_008660472.1:0-4787 GCF_000695815.1 Acanthisitta chloris
GACGCGTGGGCAGGAGACGGCACCGTCCGGGCCGGGAGCGCCGCGCCGCGAGACACTGCGCCGGCTCCACCGCCTGCCTGCTGCATTTGGCTTTTGAACTGCCTGAATGGCTCACTAAAAGTGCCTCAGAACTGCCTGACTCCACGTGAGAAGTCTAGGTTTTAGTTACGCTTGTTTTAAAAGCTGTTACGCATTTAGACTTGAGCGGGACCATCACGGAAGGGATGGATTCTCCCCCGGCAGTGCTCTGGATGTAGGTGTGTGTCCTGGGCAGAGCTGGGGCTGGACTCGATCCTTCCTCACAAAGTGCCTTGGGCTACACTGCCTGCGCCGACGGCTTCGCGTGCTCTGGTTTGAGCTGTGGGTCAGGAACTCCTCGCGCACAACGACCAGTGCAGGACGGGGGTACTGGTAGCTCCCAATGTCCTGGGCAAAGGACGCAGGGATGGAGCTGCAGCTGTGACAGGGCAGAGGATGTTGCACAATATTACAGATTTCAGTGGGTGTATGAAGTCTGTCACTGGTTGCAGCCTTCGGTGGGGACTGACCTTCAGCGGAGATTAGATCTTCCATTTTATAGCAGAAAACAATATCAGGGAAACATTAAGGCTCATCAGCAGTTGGATGCGCTTGTGCTAGCAGAACAGGGAAGGCTTGTCTGCCAAAAGTTATTGACTTGTTGTCTTTTATCCACAAAAATAACTCTCCTTATATATTACCTATGAGAGCTGTGCAGTGACTGGTGTTAATGGAAACCCCAATAGAGTATTGAATAAAATAATTAAAGAGTTTTAGGTTTAGTTTCTTTTTCGTTAATGACTAAGGAATATCAGCCACCTGTGTCACCCAGCCCTGTCCTAAGCAGAAGAAGAACATGAAGTTCATTGTATCACATTTGTAAATATTTTATATATTTGTGTGAAAACTGGGGAGAGAAAAAGGCTCATTTAGTCCGAATGGTCTGTAAGATCAACTAGATTGCCTTCAATACCAGGAGGATTGAGACGGTGAGGTTGGAATTGGAGGACTGTTAGGTAACAAAGGATCAGCTTAGCATGCAGCCACCCGGTATTTGAGTTGTAAAAACACCTTTGAAATTGCTCAACTCTTGATGAAACAAACAAAATCTGAAGTGGATTTAGGATAAGTCATGATTTTAACATTAGATTATGAAAATCAAAGTAAAATGTGTAACAGTAGTTGAAATTCCACCCTAGGAGGAAAACCCCCGAGCACAAGATTGTTAGCTGTAACATTTCTTGATGTCCTGTAACAGGAGGGCACATTAACTAAAATACAGATTGCAAGGTCAAAGGGAACTATTGGGATCATCTGTCCTGCACAGCACATGTCAGAAAGTTCCACCAACTGATGCCTGAATTCAGTTGTTGCTGCTCATTGAACTTCTATCTTCTAAAAAAGATGCTGGTCATGATTTAAAGATGGGCAAAGGCAGAGCAGCTGCTATGTTGCTTGGGAGTGATGCTCCAAGGGGCTGATGGTACCCATCAAACCTTCGTGTGTGGCCATGCTGGCTTTGTCCCCTCTCTTCTAGGAGCTCACAGCTGGATCTCTTCCTCCCGGCAGGGCTGGGAGTGCCATGGCAGATTCTTCCAAGCCCTGCAGAGCCCAGGACAGGGGCCTGTCCCTCTCTGCTGGACGGGGGATGGCTGGGGCTGGGTGAACGTCCCACCCGACGGCTGACAGGGTGGAAGAGAAGTGTGGTCAAATCACTGAGCCAATTCCCAGCCCAGATGACAGGGAGTTGTGCGACAGGCTGTGCCTCGACACGAGCGTGGTTGGTACAAACAAGCCCAGATGCCCTGGACATGGGGACAATGCAGGAGGAATATTGGGGTGTCAGAGGCCACTGACACATGGCCTTCGTCAGGAGTGCGTGTCTGAGTCGGCACAGCTAGGGACCTCAGTGCCAGCCAGATGAGTCAAGGCCATGCACTCTCCAGTCCCCTTGGTGAGAGGCACTCAGAAACAGAACCTAAATTTTAATGTGTTTATAAAATGCTTCAGATCACTGCTGCTGAAAGCCTTCCCACGCTCTGCTGACACCCTTCTTCCAGCGGCTCTCCTTGCCTGCCATCCCCATTCCCTCACCTTTTCTTCAGAACCCGTTGGTGGCACCTTGGTGCTCTCTCCACCCGTTTCATGCCCCTCTTCTTCACCAGTTTTTGGAGTTTTGCCCCATTGACATGTTCTTGTCCTGATTTCCCCCTTGGTTCTGTTATTCCCTTCATCCCCCCTGATTCTGTCCACTGTTGCATCATCTCTTCTCCCTCCAGCCCTGTCCATCAGAGATTGTATCCAAGGTCTTTTCTTCCTCTGTCCTTGTTTGCCTTCGCTGTACTTGCTGCCTGTTCTTTGGGACATGCAATGGGCCTTAGTGTTTCTCAGCCAGTGCTGTGTGCCTCTGCAGGGTGTATAAATGATTAACTGTGCTGATGATAGAATGTAGGGCATGGTGTGTTTTTGGACAGGAACTACATTGCCGCTGAGGATACATTTTGCTTCCAGTGATGTAAATGTCTTTCACCAAGTAAAAGGAGTGTCTCGGACCTTCACAAAGGTCCTATTTTTATTGCATGAGGCTCAGGGTAACAAGCAAGACCTTGAAAGTCTTCATCTGTGTGGGTGAGGGGTTTTTATTACTGTCCATCAACAGAAGTACCTCTAGCTCTGGATTTGGGGATTTTCCTCCTTGAGACCCTTGAGGAACTTGTCCAAGAAATGTGCTCTCAGGAGTGCACAGGCCTTTTCTGATCTCCACGTTTTGGGGTCACCATTTGAACTGTTAATCAGATAACCATCACACAGTGGTCTGCCTTGACTTTGGGCTGTTCATGATCATTTTCTGAGTGTGGAATCATCAAACCATTCTGAAAAAACACAGAGGAGTCCAAGTGAGGAATCGTAAGAATTCATTCCCTCTCCATACTCTGGTACCCAGGTAAAGTGTTTTCTACCCAAGCTCTTGGAGGAACATCCTTATTTCGTGAATGACTTCAGGGAGAGGAGCAATCCCCACCAGGAAGCCATCGGGGAGGGTGGATTTTATTGTATTTTGCCGGTAAACAAAACGCAGCACAGTTAATACTTGCCCAGGTCCTGTGGGATCTCACTGACTAATGCGAAATGACAGTTGTCACAATATTCTGTATAAATACCCATCTATTTGCAGGTGTCTGTTCTATTTTTAATGTGATCCCACCTTTCTTGCTGTGAGGGAGAACGGGATGATCGATGGACCCTGCACCTCTGCCTGTCATTTGTATTCTCCCGTCGCCTCTAAGAATTCCGGGGTTTTCATGCCGTGCCGTGGCGATTGCCGCGGAGCTGCGCTGGCGGCTCGGAGGGACTCGGGCACTGGAGGTCAGCACAGCGAGGGGCTGAGTTCAGGAGAGTAAACTCGAGTTGGGGAAAAAGGCAGATTGAAACGGGTGGAGAGGATTTGTAGCTTCACACGTGCGTGGGTACGAGTTCTGCTTTGCGCCAGGTTGATGCATTTCAGGCTCTTGCTTTAGTTACATGCTGTAGGGTCTTATGTCTGTGACGTGGTTCTGTGTCTGAGCTGTACAAAGCAAACATCCTCATGCGACTTGGGTTTTTCCTGGTGGATAACTTGAGCTCTTCCTGTATTAATTTGCATATTTACGTATCTGTTTATAGCCATATATATATTTACATTGCTATAACTTACTTGCACACATTCAATGAATTATTCATGAGGGACATTTTGATTTTCAATTCATCAGCATCTTGCTTAGTGCAGGCTGTAAATGTAGCTCTGACCTCAGAGGTAGGAAAGTTACCCTGACACGGTCACGTCTGCATCCCCACAGCTCTGGTAGGGGCTTCCTTTGAGCCTGGGTGAGGGGAGGCACCTGGTGCCACTGCTTTTCACCAGCCAGCAGAGCACGAGGTGCTGGTGCTCCCAGGGCAGCTCGTGGTTTCTGGAGCCTGAGGAGGGAAAGCCGTGGCACCAGTGCTCCCAGCCCGGGCGCTGCGGAGCCGTCCCAGTGAGCGCGCCGGGCGCTCCGTGCGAGGCTCAGGCAGCCTCAGACAGCCCTTTGCCTTTGGATGAAGCATTTCTGTAGCCTGCTCAAAATCTTCCAGTGGTGTTTACATTTTAATAGGCACTGCTGTAGAATGGAACATATTTTTATTGCTTACATTTATCAGCCAGAGCAAAAGCCGAGTGCCTGGGCGCAGCTTTGCAGGGAATTCACTCTTCTTAGTAATCAGTACATGAGACTGTTTAGGGGAAAATACCGTAGAATTTTAGCTTGTCAGATAACCATGCTGTGCCTGTGTTTGATTGCCAATATACATCATTGGAAAGAAATTCTATTTAAAAATAGAATTTTCAGCAATGTCAGCATGGAATAAAATGAGTGGGAAGTGGAAAGTCGCATTTCTTTGTTTCGTGCAGGAAGGGAGAGCTCTGATGCCTTTGTGTAAAGCGGCGAAAGTGAGGACAGTAGGTTGGGAGCGCTGGCTCGCCCGCGCGGCTGCCCTGGCGCGTGGTGCCCACAGGGTGCCCAGCGGAGGGTTTGGCTCTCGGTCCCGCGGCCGAGCGGGTGGTTTGCAGTCGGAGGCTGATTCCTGTGCTCTGCCATTCCCCTCCCCGGGGCACCGTGTGCTGCACGGGGCACTGCCACGTGCACGGAGTGGACAGTCAGGTGCCCTGGGGAAGCCGCTGCGTCCTTTCCGGACCTTTCCCGGAGGCAGCTCCTTCAAACCACGGATGGAATTGAAAACAGGTGTTTGTTGAA
>NW_008660472.1:4828-19684 GCF_000695815.1 Acanthisitta chloris
ATGCCCGTTCCACAGGCTGTCACTCCTGGTGCCGATGGGGGACAGATGAATTTTGGAGTGGCCTCCCTTGCCAGGCTGTAAAGAAAATGGCTCTGGAGGCAGCGACACGTCGGCACTTGTCGTCACGCAGCATCTGGAGCGCCGGGGAGAGCTCTCCAGCCGGGCCGGGACGTGGCGTGATTTAGGAGGGCGCGTGGCTTGTGCAATCTGCAGGCAATTTGAGCTGATGGATCTGCTCTCTGGAGCTGATGCAGGTCTGCTCAGGACAAACAGCTTGGGAACGTTTTGGCAGTGGTGATGGATGGGCAGCATCCCACCAGCCACATAGTCCTGTAAAAAGTTAATCAGGTGCTTAAAAAAGTTAAACTAAAGATTTGTTTTGGAGTAGAATATTGAGTTGTTACTCAGACCCTGTTTTCTGTTGGAAAAAGGGAATGTTGATGAATCTAATGCTCTCAAATCAATTTCTTTTAAAACAAATTGACTTGATGTTTTGCTTAGCGTGACAATCTGTGAGCAACAAACACCTATCGGCACATTTACCGAAGAAAAGTATGGATTAAATCATACTTAAAATAGGAGCTCTTTTTTGATGCATTGTGTTTCCAAGCTGTTTTGGTCACCCGTGTTGGTTTTCCCCACTCGTTGGCTGTGGGAATGCTGCTGCTGCTCCAAATGTGGACAAGGCCCCAGATCCTCTGGCAGGAGAGGAAGGCAACTCAGAAGCTGTGGCTGGCCATGGAAGGGAGAAGGGAAGGAGAGGAGGTCGCAGCTTCCTCAGCATCCCTGGCTGGTCCCTGGGGATACTGGTGGGGAAATAAAAGTGGAACTTCATGGGGATTTAAAACAGCAATGTGTTTTGACCATGGGGGTGACCTCAGCTAAATGACCTCACAATAAGCCATTCCCTTCCTGCAGACACAGTGACATTTTCAAGGCTGTAGAGCGTTAAAGATGGGGAGCTGGTTTTTTGTTTGGTGGGTTTCTGTTGTGAAAACAAGGGTGTGACTTTAAACAGGTTTCAGTGCTGTGATGGCCATAGGTTGCTTGCTACATGTGTGGCCCTGGAATGGATGCTGCTGCTCTGGCTTCTCTTGGCAGCTGGTTTTCTGGCTGGCCAAGGGCTTCCTCGCTCCAGCACCTTCTTCTTTGCCGTTGCTCCAAAGTGGTTGCAGAAGCTTCTGCTGCAGAGGCAGCTCCCATCGACATTGGTGAGCGTGGTCATCAAGCTGGGCTGGCTGGCAGCAGCCAGGCATGACATGGGCTCAGAATGGCTCTGGGATCCTTCACCCTCCCAACCAGCATCATCCACAGGTGTTACCTTGGTGGTTTACTTAGCATCCAGCAGCTCCTCCGCAACGTGCTCCATCACAGCTGTCTGTGCCTGGGCATCCTGCCTTCCCCAAGGAGTAAATAAGGCTCCAAAAGGGACAACTGTGGTGGCTCACACAGCAAAGTGAAGTTAAAACGCAGTGGTGGTAACAGGAGTGCTTATTATAATCAGAGCACTCTAAGACAGGAAGGGACGTTTGATTACTGAGGTTAAGAAGTCTCTTTGTCCCTGCTAGCGAGTATGGCGTCACAGGGATTCCTTCTTGCTCTACTTTCTTTATTCTTGTCTGCATTTCTGAGTGTTTTTCTCATGCTCCATCTGCTTCATGGCCTTTTGATGGTATTTTCCCACCTTGGTAGGGATAATCCATCAAGTTGCAGTGTGTTGCATTGTTAAGGCTGCATGGTGCCCTTTGAGCCTGGCAGAGCTGGCCTTGCTGCCTAAAATGTGCATCATGTGCCAAGAACCCTGTGGATCTATTTCTTCTGGCCTCTTTCTCTGCTAAAATATTGTCTTGTGGATATCAGATGAAAAGGGTACAACCTTATTTCTTCAAAGATCAGCCAGTCTAGCCCAGAGGTGTAATAAAATTCCAAACTTTGCTTTTAGGAATCATCTTTTATAAGTAATATTTTTCAGAGTTAAGTGGTAGGTACACAGTTGAGAAATAAAATACCAAGGCTTCATGCCTCGGAGCTGTGTGGGGTTTATGTTGCAGTGGTGTCTCAGTTTGTTAAAGGTTGCATGATGTAAAGGGGGTCCCTTGTTCTCTGGAAGGTGCTTCAGCACTGACTTAGGTCTGGTCCTGCTGCTGTGCCTCTTGTAACAAGAAGTGGTGTATGGTCTGCACTGGTGCTCTCCCTACAAAACCCTTCAAACATTTGGCCTGAAGCTCTCGGTCTCGGTGGAGAAGCTTTCGGGTCGCTCACACGAATCTCAGGTCCCTGGATTTGTGGCTGGAGTTGAAGGGCAGAGGTGTTGGAGAGCCCCCGGCCAGCAGGTCCCAGCCCCGAGCGTCCCTGCCCGCCCTGGACCGGGAATTCCTGCGCTAGGCAGGGAATGCAGGGATGCTGGGGCAGAGCCTGGGGCGTCAGGCTGCTGGGTGAGTGGAGACAGCCTCACCCCGGGATGCAGCAGTAAGGCTCTGCTGGTTTCAGGCACAGAATGGGCTGTCTGTTGAGGAAACAGGCTCTTGCCGTCTGCCTGTGGGTCGTGTGCCACCGGCAGCTGCGTTCACGGGGAGGTTTTACGGCCACGTGGTGTCAGACGAGACATCCGGGCTGCCATGTGAACATGGTCATTAAAATTCTGTGCTTTTGCCTGTTAATGGCACCACAGAATAGCGATAATTATACGAAGGATCATTTAACATCATTGCCAGTGTGCTCTTTGTTTATTTATACACATTCTCATTCAGTCAGCAGAACACAGGCTCGGAAAAGCTCCCAGTAAGTGGAATGTCCCATGGCTATCACTCCGTTAGGAGGCTGCAAGGGTTGTAATTCGTCTCGTTGTACCTTGGGCTGTTTTCTGAGTTGCCCAAGGGGCCCCTCTGTTTCCTTTTATTTCTTGGCTCTTTTTGTTTCTTGAGGTGCAGGAGGACCAGTGCACAAAGATAATGCCTGGTGCTGCTCATGCCTTCACTGCAATCCTTTGAAAGTTCACTGAACTTTTCACAGACGTAAGTTCAGAGTAATGAAAATTGCTGGAGTTTAGAAAACATGGGGAGAATACGAAAGGCTTTTCCGTTCCAGGGAGAGTGATCTGTCTTTGTTGCAGTAAAAGAGCCTCGGTGGCCAAAGCAGGGCCCCTGTCGGGGGCACTGGGCTCAGGAAACGTGTGTTGGCTTCCCGTGCTGTGTGTGTGTTCCGGAGATGGGTGTATCGTGTCGGGGGTACCGCGCCGCAGGGGCAGCACTGGCATTCCACAGGTGTGTTGTCTGCACCTGCAGCACAAAAACTAAATCAACATTTTGAAGGTGTCTAAGTAAGGCAGTTGGGCACACAACTCCCTGTTGTGAATCTCTGCCCTGTTGGTAGCTCTGATTCCCAAACTGCTGCCAGCATCAATACCTGATCTGCATTTGTCGAGGAGCAGTTGGTGCTTGCTCCTGTTCTTGGAGAAAACCCCAGGGTATCCTAAATATTTTGGGACTTTATAAGTCCTGTAGATATATATCTGTAGAACTTACCCTCTCTCTACAATGAACTTCAGTTGATACTTATTGATAAGCCACATTATTAAGGGGGATCAGACACAGTCAGGCTCCTGTTGGTTCTGTGGGACACAGGAGCCTTCGGTGGTTTCACTACCTGGGGTTGAAACTTTCGAGATGGTAAACGAGACATGACCTTGGAAGTAAATGTGTCTGTTATCTGAAAGTTGTGGAAGCAGATAGTAAAAGTGAACTTGCTTTCATTTCACGAGGAGTCAGGGTGTGCAGCAATGGCATGGCTAGTGTTTAAGCTCCTCTTCCTGAGCACTCACACCAAAACGCCAAAGCTGGAAAAAGCCAAACACACTCTGTTTCCTCCAGCAGAGAAGAGGCTGTCGTTGGTGAGCACAGAGCTCTCCCTGCATGTTCATTGAATGACAATGACCATTCCCCAGGTGCTGAGTGGGAGGAGGTTCTCCTGCTCTGCTGCACTGCCGTGGTTGCTGACTCCCTCTCCCTGCTGCTCTCGTGGCTGCTGTGGAAGGAGCAGTGCAGTCCTGTTAATGTCCTCATGTGTCAGAAAGGGAAGGTTTCCTCTCAGACTCTGGCAGATGTAACCCGTGAGCTGTTACAGCCGGTGCAGGCTGTGACATGTGCGACCTTGGCTGTCTTGTTCTGCGAGAGAAATGGAAAACAGTGGTGAAAGTCTGGGTGAGTGGGAAGCCAGGCAGGTGAGCCGTGAGACTTTTCCATCTCATCTTCACTTAGCAGGCTCTCCGTGCCCTCCTGGCATGCACATCCTCAGAAGTGTCTTGCGACACTGGAATCACTTTGCAAACTTCTTGCTGTACCTGCAGGAGACCTTGGACTATAAAATAGCATTTTATTATCTACATAACGCTGGACTCTTGCAGTAATGCCAATGTCAGAAAGATTGTTAATAAATAATGAGCAGCAGAATGAGCCAAGGGTTGACCTTTTGTGGAGCACCATCTGTCACTGGAGCTGCACTTGATCTTTCCTTCCAGTGCTGATTTCTTTTCCATCCCCCTTGGGGGATATTGCAGGTTTCACATTTTATTAATAGCTTTTGTCTGACTTGTAACAACTCTTGTAAAATTGAAAGGTTCCCAACTTTCATGGGAGACAAATATTTAGGGAACTGAATCATGAATGTTTGTGGAACTGCCAGTGACTATAAACAATTCTCCTCAGACCAAGGAAAGCTGCTTGGAAATGTCCCCAGATCCCATGAGGTGAGAGAGTCTCTCAGAGCATACCTGGGATGCTGGATCATAACCTGGATTTACAGGTGTTGGGTTTCCCACTTTCTATGTTGTCTGGTAATGGGAAGGTAAGAAGCAGGGCAAGACCAGGGAAAGCGTTTGCTGAGTATTTGTCCTCTGTGGCACCAGTGCCATCAGTTGAAGGAAATGATAATCAAATGTGATCTGTGCAACATTTCCTTCCATGCTTCTTTGTAATTCAAAAGCCTTGAGTCATAGAAACGCGATGCAGGGAAAATCTGTCAGGTGATTCCTCCTGCTGCCAGAGCCAGGAGGGTTATGCCCTGCAGTTAGGGTTCCCTAACGTTGTGCAGAACCTCAGGTGTTCCAAATGGTGACATTTTCGTCACTGGGACAGGAGGTGAGTCTAACATGATAAATCATCCTGCCACTGAGGCTTCCTTGATTTGAAGAAGATTTTTCTTGTTTCTACCTACTGTAAATTTCCTGCAGTCTACATAAATCCTGGTCCCGATGTCTGATGGTTTCTTCTCTGTGGCTTGCCAGCCACATCCTCCCTCCCGTGCAGGTGGTGGGACAGGGCCCAGGTCCTGGCGGGGGTGGGAGGTGGTTTCTTTTCATCCATGGTGTTGGTTATTTTGAAGGTAACTCACATTTGGCTCATTTTAACCTCTGCATCTGCTGGAAGGAGGAGTTTCTAGCATGACTCCCTACATTTCATACATTTCTTCCTTTAAGTGGAAGGATTTTCTAGCTCAGTGCCTTGCTGGGTCCTGTTTCAGAAGCATCTTCTGCTTTGACTTGGCTGCAGTTTGGATGCAAATAATTCCCCTCCCACTTGTTAGCATTGGCTGATGGTTGTAATTAGCTCCGTAGCGTTAGAGCCGCTGCAGAGATGGGTCCAACGGCTTGGGTCGAAGAGTCTTTCCCAAGTGACGTCGCTCCAGAGCCGTTCACCTGTTGGGCAGTGCAGTGCAGGTGGTTGCTAATTTACATATGGAAGTGCTTGAGCCCAGCGTGGTGCAGTGCACGTCCTGCGGCCGGGGCGGGAGCGTGGGGTCTGCGGGCTGAGCCGAAGGTTCCCTTCGCCCGCTGCGTTTGGATTGGTATTTCCAGGAGTTGATTGTGGACACAACCGTGCATCGGCTCCTCTCCAGTTTATGTGAGCAGTGATCGTTGCCTGCGTCCCCTGCTCTCGTCTCCCCTGCGGAGCACTCACGGGAGCTCTTTGCCTTCCCTGGCGCCAGCGAACCCCGCGGGGAGGTGCACTGGACACGGCCCAGGCCAGAGCCCTCCTCTGAAGGTGGCACTGGGCCCCTCTCCTCGTGGAGGAGGAATGTTTGTCTGTCAGGGGGATGTCAGGACCTGCAGGGTACGAAGTGGTGAGGGGCAGGATGCCAGCCCTGGCACGCTCCCACTTGGCACTTTGTTTTTCCCTCACATCAGTGCTTTGTGTTGCATTTTCTTGCTTTTTTTGTTTTTAAGTAATAACTGGGAAAGACAGAAAATTTTTGAACTTTTCTGCTTTGTCTCCACTGGCACTTTTAATTGGCTATCTGGACCTCTGCTCATGGAACTGCTGCTCATTGAAACGAGCTGCTCTGCATCCTCCTCCTCCTCCTACTCCTCCTGAGCTGCAGAAGCAACTTTATTTGATTCAAAGTATGTGGAAAGATAAAACTCGAGAGTCAATTGACTTATGTGTGGACAAAAATGCAGCTTGGTTATTATGGTGTATGCTAAATTTTAATAGCATTTAGAAAGTATTTTGTGGGGTAGAAAGAAGCAGCAAACCCATCAAAGCTCAGCTGTGTTCTGGTTTATAGTGCAGAACACTTTGCTGCTGCCATCCAAAGGCTTTAAAATGTAATAAGGCTCGGTTGAACCCAAGGGTTCCAGGGGCCCTGTAAAGGCACACACAGAGAGAATGAAATGAAAGGTTCCAGAGCAGGTAGGATTGAGGCAGAGATGCTTTTAGTGGAAAAGCCTCTTTGATTTGTTCTGTTTTGTAGAAAATTATCTATTAATGCATCTGACTACTTAAAGAGTCACGGTTTGAGAAATTTCGAAGGCTTGGAGTATCTCTAATGTGTTATGGTTCTCCTATTTAAAAACCCCCACCACAATTGCAGTAATGTACTAATCTATTTTTAAATATGCTGAAAAATGTCAGTGAGAAGCTGCAGTTCTTTGGTTGAAAAAGTAAACCCAAAGAGTGAGATCTTGCACCAGTTTGACATCTTGGTTGTCATTTCTGACTTGAGCAAGTGCTGGCACAGCTGATGCCAACCAAAAAAATTGGTTTTTTCACTGTATTTCTTTTGTAGCGATCCTGGTTTTCTTGCCCAGATTTTTAGGCCTTTCATCTTTATACACTAATAATACGTTGTTAGGCGCTTCTTGCAAACTGCTGCAGGGTATGAAGCCCATAAGTCCCTCCCTGGAGTTAGTTCAGGTGTTCTGTCTGGTTCCTGAGGGCATGGCTTGCTGGGAATGCTACCAGTCACTGGTCCTATCAAAGTTTGCAGTGGGGAGTGGCTGTCAACCACTTGGGTGCTTTGCTTTTTCAATTTGGACACAGATGCAGATGTCCCAGGTGCCTGGAGAGTGGAATGAACAGGTTACAGAGCCCAGGAGTTCCAAGTTAACAACGGTGAGCAGTGGAACATGCTGAGTGGCATCAGCAACAATAGATGCTAGACATGAGGTACTTTGGTGTGTTTGTGGCAGCATCATTCATTACAATGTAAATTATAACTGTAGAGATAAATCATGTTTCTCATGGATCTCATTGTCTCTGCCAGTGGAGTAGCTACTGAGTGGAAAGTTGCTTAGGATTTTGGATAATGCCTTCAGGATGTCTCGTGCAGAAGCCTTTCACCTTGCTCCAGTGCACCTTGTGCTGGTGGCTGCCAGGAGCAGGGGCTGAGGCTGATTGAGGATGGAGCCAGTGTGGTACTGGCTCTGTTTCAAGTCTGCCAGTGGATAATTGCCCCAGATTAATTTTGGAATGTGTTTCCATGAAGATCTGTTTACCGACATACTCTGAGGATCCTCCCTCACACACACAGAGGGTCAGGCCCCCACAAACACAGCGGCAGCCGAGGGGGAGACACGGGCAAAAGCTGCCTGTCCTTTGGCTTCTCCGGGCCTGGCTGGGGAAACCTGTAGGCAGCGAGGAGAGTGAATCCTCAGCTCTGAGCGGCAGCGCTGCCTTTGTTCAAGCTGTGCATGAAACACAACTCCTGGAGTTGTACGCGTGCCCCATCAATAGTGCGGCGGCTCATTGCCTTGGCCCCAGCGCGTGCAATCCCCATTATTTGCACTGCTGGGAAAGGCAGCGTTGCCAGCAGATCTGCACTACTCCATTTAGTCAGGAACAATGATTTATTCCCTCCTCGCCATCGGACACCCTCTGCTTCCCTGGCTAATAACAAACCTGGCTGCCAGGAGGGGCATGGGAGGGACGGCAGGAGAGGCAGCACACCAGGCATTGGGAGGAGCAGCTCCTGCTCCCTGTCAGATGCATTAAAACACATGTATGTTCCCTAAAGCCCCCGAGCTGTCAGCTGCTGCAGGTATGACTAAAGCAGGCGTGAGTTCTGAGCAGGGCTGCGGGTGGGCGACGCTGTCTCAGTGCTGGCACCTTGGGGTCACACATCCTCTTCCTTTGACCTTTGGGGCTGCCTCTTTTGGCCGATGTCAGGGCTTGAGCAGGCATGGCAAGTCTTGCCACAGAGTCTCCTCCTGGGCATCCCCTGCTCTGTACTCACTCCCCACTGGCACTTCCTCCAGACGGTTCTTCGGGCCTTGCTGGCAGGCGAGCGCAGGGACGTTGAAGTGGCTTTATTTATTGCTGAGGTATAGGTTAAATGTTCCCTGACTCAGCACTCCTGGCCTTTGGAATAATCTGTCAGAGAAGAAGGGCAGACTGCTGCGTCAGAGGCACTAATGAGGGGTCATTAGCTCCTCGAGTGAGCCTGACGTGGGGCAGGACAGGGTGCAGGGCCAACTGCAGGCAGAGGCAGCTCTTCCAGCTCTCAGGAGTGCCTGAGCATCCGCTGCTGGTGGCAGAAGGAAGCAGATCCTGGGGACCTCTGGCTGCCAGGTGTCTCTGCCCTTCTGCAGGCCCCGAGCCACGGGGCGAAGCACCTGCGCGTGGTTGGTGGGTAAGGGCAGAGGTGCCTCAGTCACACACTGCTGGTCTGCACCTTCTGCCGCAGTGTGACAGCTCATGCATGATGGATGGGCCCAAGGAATATCTGTATCCCAGGAAAAGGACGGGGAAGGGCATCCTTGCTGTGCCGCTTTAGGCGTTTCCACTCTTTGGAACTGTTCTCACTGGGCGAGCTGATGTGGCAGAGCCCTGCAGGGATCACGCAGGCAGAGGGAGAGATCTGTAGGTATCCCTGTCCAGCTGTCAGGTAGGAATCTCCTCCAGCTGTGTGTCTCTGCTGTCAGTGCCGACCCTGACAGCAATTGGGTTTCACAGCTGCCTGCACATGTGGGCTGAGCCATTTGTCCGTTCCAGAGCCTGAGCTCTTCAGGGTCAGTGCTTCCTGGGGTGCAGCCTCCTCTCCAAAAGCTCATGATTCAATTTTAAGTCCCAATTGGAGACTGCATTCGAGGTCTGTCTGCTTTTAGTCCATTGAATGTGTGTGTGTTTTTAGCATTTGAATGCTGTTTGGTACTGAGTCAAACACTGTACAAAATTTTAAGTGCCTTCCAAATCCGTGGCCTTTGTCAGTCAGACTTTGAACTTCCTGAAGAAATGAAATCAGGTTTGCTTAACAAGAGCTATATCCCATGAAACCAGATTGGTGAGCATTAATTGTAGTCACATCCTTTAATTCCTTATTAATTTAATCTCCTATCAATTTTTCCACTGCTTTGCTCAGGACTGATGTGGGACCACTCAGCCAGGGTGAAAGAATGAAAGGTTCGTTCTGCTTGACCTTTCTGGGTATTGATTAAGAGAGAAATTATACAGAAGTTGGGTATTACATCCTGCAAACGATCAACATGTGCGTTGTTACCTCTGTGTCTGAGATAAAAGTCTGTAAAATTGGGTAGGCAGCAAAATCTGGGTATGGCTAGAGCCAGAGGTTGGGGTGCCTGGTGCCTGGGGGTGTGGGGGGAGTGGGTGTTGAAAGGGCATTTGGGCTGGGCCTGGTGGGAGGTGTGTCAGCCAAGAGCATCAGGTACAGTTAGACTGATAACATGACTGTGGGTTCATCCTGGTTCGTCAGGGGAGCAGAAAGACTGATAATTTTTTACTTCATCCAGTAAGATGTTAGAAGAAGCCAGCAGAGAAGCATGCAAGTTTGCTTAATCCTGGAAAAAAAAGTGACTTTTTTTTTATTTAAACATTCTTGCTTCAAGCTTAAGAGTGTTCTTATTTGGGAATCTGTTTCCAGTTATTTGCAATGTGCTAATTACCCAGTGGCAGAACCTAAGTGGGTGTAAATTGTCATATCTCTGCTGACTTCAGTGGAACTGTGGCAATTTGCACTTCAGGAGGATCTGTCGCCTAGATTCTTGCCAAATTTGAAATCCCTTCGCTCTAACTTGGCTGGGGAGCCTCGGGCTCAGGGGAATACAGAAGAAAACAAGCGTTTTGCAGGGCTTAAAATCCTGCGCGTCTCATTGATTTGTTGGCACCCGTGTTTGTTATTCAACGCGGAACATGTAATGGATACTTGAGCCATCTCCACTGGTGAGAGAGGAATCCTGCCTCACATCTCCGTTGCCCTGGAAACGGCTGCAGCGGTTCCCACGCGGGCTGGGGGCACCGGGATAACGCGGGCACAGCCGCGAGGCCTCCGCGGAGTTAGGAGCACCTTAAAGCCTTGAGCCTTCTGCCGCGTCCATTGCCACGATCGTGGGTCTGGCCAGGACCTTGGCACAGCCTGGCTGGGGCAGCAGAACCGCCCTTCCTGCCCAGCGCGCGCCCCTTGCCAGAGCTGACTGCTCGGGCCGTGCTCCGGGGCAGGGAGGGGGACATCGCTGGGGGGGATTGGCAGCAGGGCAGAAACACAGATCTTGCTGGCCGTGGAGCATCCTGACGGGCCCTGCTGTAACGGCCATTTAATTGCTTAATCCTAATAGAGAAGATTGGTGCTGTCAGCTCCCTCCGTGGCTTTTTGGGCTCGGTGTCATCTCAGACGCCGGCAGAAATGGCTCTGGCTGGGATGACAGCCGTGGAGAAGGTGGTGGTGATGATGGAGCCTTGAAGGCATCAGTGGTTCAGGTGGTGCAGCCCTTTCTGCATCTCTTTTACTGCCTGCACGTACATGGCAGAGAGCTTCATAACCTTCCAGCGAACGGCCCGACCTTCTTAAAGGAGGTAAATCCACGGCCAGGGAGAGGTTTTTCTAGAATCGTATTTATTGAGCATCTGCTTGTATGTTTCATCCCTTTCACGTGCAGGGGAATTTGAAGGCTGTGAGGCTCCATTTCCACATGGGGTGGGTGGAACAGGGTGAGCTGCAGGGGCAGCCTCTTGCCAGCACCTTTGCGTTGACCATACCTGCCTGTCCCATGTTTATGAACTACTAAATGTCAAGGTAAATATAAGCATCAATTTCATGAACAGGTGTAATGTACCAGGCAGCAGATTTTTATGTACTTTGGGCCTAATTCATTAACATTTTGCCTGTACGGGCGTATCGTTATCTTTATGTGGCTTCTCCTGTTGGCCATATGGGTTTGTTGGCTGCATAGTATTTTTCAGCAAGGATGCAGCAAACTTGCCATCTGGGTGATGTTTGCCTGACTACTTGAAATAGTTGTGGGGTATTTTAAAATATGGATGTAAGAAGTCTCTGTTATCCACCACATTACCATGGGTGGAGCAGAGTGTGCCCCCTCAGTGCTGTCACCCAGGGCAGCAGTGGCTGTGTGCGAGGAGCTGGCTGTGGCCAGTCTCTCCGTGCTGGACAGAGCCTCCTCTGCCCTGTTCTGCGCACAGCTCTGCGGAGCAGGGGGAACAGGCTGGGGAGCTCATGGAAAAAATGTCTCTTTGCAAACACAGTTGATATTCCAATAATACAGGTGTATTTTATTGCACGGCTCCTGAATTGGTGCATTCCATAAAGTTGATTTATGGATGCAGAGGTGACAGCAACTGAACTGCAGGAGCTGTCGGTATGAGGGGAAAGTACTGGAGTATGGCTCAGCTGTGGAGCTGGGAGGATGCTCCTCATGCCAGGGAATTGTCAGCTGGGAGCACGTTTCTTTCCCTGGCGAAGGCTGAGCCCGCTCTCGGTGACAGGGCTGGAGCAGCCCGGGAGCCTGGAGAGCATCGCCGCTCCGGTCAGTGTGGCTCACCCTGCCTCGCTCAGCAGGACAGGAGGGAACGTGCAATGCTGCCTTACTGAGCGGCGTCTGGAAAAGTGCCCTTAGGTCTTGCACTCCTGTTTGCAACCTTTGTAAAAATACTATTTCCCATTGCTACTAGGGTTTTATAATGTCAATATCCTAAGCTCTGCCTCCCAGTAGTGCATCGTGCGAACGGCGCTGCCTTCTCTATCCCCTGGAGCACATCTCGTTTCTAAGCTGGCTTACAAAAATAGCTGGTTTTCAAAAAAAAGAATTCACAGTAGACTTTGCTGTTGGCAGGGAAAGAAGTTTTTATCATGGTTTGGAGCAAATTGCACAGCAGATCTGTAATTGAAGTTCACCTTTAGTATTCCAGGTTGTTCTGGCTCTGACTGGAAAACCCTTGTGGTGGATTGTTATATGCAGAGATTCCTCTCCTTTGGGACTCTCCCCTGAGCTGCAGCTCCCGTGCTTGGAGCTGTTGGAGGGGCAGTCAAGGTAGTGGCATGAGGTCTGTGGGGCAGCCAACTCCCCTGGTGCTCCAGCACACATGGTGCTCCTGTCTCCAGACCTTCCCTCCTCCTCCTCAGGAAAAAATAATTCCCTTCTATTAATTTTCCACATTTTTCCTATCTAAAACCTCGCTGTCATCCTGCTTGCCCTCCCTGAAGTGCCGAATTAAGCCGCTGTATTTAGATTATGGAGGTGACTGCCCCAAAACGTGTGTGGCCCAAGCAGGCAGTTTGGTGTCTTCCCTTCCGTAAACACAGCGGAACTGCAGCCGCTCGTGCAGTGCCACTGGCAGGGATGGGAGTCTGTGGACTTCTTCTGGAATTCAAGGAAACTAATACAAATCATGTCTAACACTCTTAGCTGGAATACCAAACCCTCACATCGTACGTTTTGACATGTCTATTATGGATATGCAAATTCAGCCTTTTCGGCGGAATTTCCTTGGAGATAAACGTTCTATTAGGAAGTTTAGGAAGAGGACAAAATACGTTAATGGAAGATAATGAACATGTAGCTTGTGACTGGGAATATAACTGTGAGAAAGAGAGAGGTTAGCTTTTACATCATTTTTATTCCTGGAGAGGTGTTCTCGTTCCCCTCTGCGCTGCAGATGTCCCTCTCACAGGCTGTGTAAAGCCACACTAGTTACGTTGCCTGCACTTACCAACACTTTGCGCGCTGGAGGGTCTTTGCAGCTGAACCTGGTGTCTCATCTGGCCATTTAGGGTGGCTTTCACAGGCAGTCGCACATTATCAGAGTTCCTTGGCCTCAGACAGCGTGCGCTGGTGGCTCTGACGGCGTGTGTGAGCCTCAGATGCTTCAGAGGGGAACAAGGGCAGCTGTGAGCCATGGTGGGGCCACGGACAAGGTGACACTGTCATTTACAGCACCATGTACAGTGGAGCAGGGCAACAGTCAGGGGACTGTGCTGGGGAGCAGAACAGAAAAGGACAGGTCGGACAGATCAGGAAAATGAGCTGGTTTATGAGTGGAAATAAAAAGCTTGTTTAATCTGGCAAAACCAGGTCTGAGAGGTGTTGCAGTTGTTCCATCTATAAATGTCAGAGGAATAAAGTGAGGAGGTGAAGTACCACCTAAACTGAGGGCTGCACCTGTGTAGGAATGACCAAGGCAAGAGCAGGTGCAGGTAGATGCACAGTCAAGGTGGTTCCTATTTATCCTGGAGTCTTGAGTCCTTGTCCAAGCCTTCTTCCAGGAGTCAGGAGCCAGCTGCAGGGCTCGTGAGGACAGAGCGGGATGGGAGCCCAGGACTGGGGCTGCCTGTGGCGTTCACACCTGGGGGGGCTGCGGTCAGTGGCCTGGAGTCGTCGGTGCTGCCGAGCGCCGCGGCACACGCTGCTCTGGGCACGAGGGGTCCTGCTTCCTCCTGCTCCATTTATCTTTCTCCCCTCTCCAGAACAGGCTAAAGTGTTACTTGAGGTCAGGTCTTGTGGCAGAGCCCTCGCAGGACCCTGGAAAAGCCACTCCATTCCGGGATGGCACAGTCCGTATCCAGAAGGCTCCGATCGCTGCTGCTCTCCCTGTCCTGTGCAAATACCTGTCTGCATTGCTCCAAATGGCTCCATTTCACATGCTGCTTGTCGTTGTGATGAATCGTTTCACATACAGCTTTGAGGAGATGACTTCTAAATTTAGGGCTTGGCTTCCCGAAGCCTCCGTGGCTGTGGGTGTACGAGGAGCGGCTCTGCTCGGGTGCCAGCAGCGGAGCCGCGCGGCTGGCACTGCCATGTGCTCGTCCCCCTCACCCAGCAGAGCTTTGCCTTGTGTTTATTAAACACTGCGGTTGTATAAACCAGGGATAGCATGTACTTCACTGGCAAACCTGATCTTGCACAGTCAGCACCTTCTGCAGCTAGAAGTGCCTCCTTTTGTGTGTTAAGAGAAAAGAGAAAAAGGTGAAGAGGATGATCACAACAAAACACACTACCTGCAGGAAAAAGTGCTCTTATAAAGCTGCCTGTGGATTGTTCAGGCAGGGGTGTTGATTCAGGCTGGTTTTATCCTGCTTGAAGCGTTTTGGTGGCCTGAGGATCCTCCAATACTTTCTTTCCTTGCATTGTTTATTGTGTGTCTCTTAAGTTACCTGAGGGGAGTTTTGTATTTCAAACTGGGTTTGTGCTGTTGGCAATAGTAGTAATGGAATTAATAATTACATTTTTGTAGAGCTAATTACATTTTAATAGAATCTTAGTTTGCGAAGTGCATTACATCTGGTCTGTAATTAATTGCATACCTGTAGCTGCACCAGACTGTATCGGACGCTCCA
>NW_008660472.1:19731-20813 GCF_000695815.1 Acanthisitta chloris
GGAGCAGCCGGTCTGGGTGCAGACCCTGCCCTGGGAACGGGGCTGTGCATCTTCCCAGCTGCTGGAGCTCACAGAGCTTTTCCTGCTTACCCGTGTTTCTCTTAGCTCTGTGTCCGTGTCTGCTCGCTCAGTACCCGGGTGATGCTGAGGATGGTTCCGCTGAGCTCGTTAGTTCATTAGTTTTTGAGCCGCTTGCATCGTTGTTGTGTTTCCTGGCAAAGTAAACAGCAGAGTCACAGAGCTCCAGCTGGGTGTACCTTCGTTTGCTTTAAATAGTAGAACCTGAGGACGCTCATTTCGGTGGCACAACCAAGTGCCAGTGGTGCCCCGAGGGTGGCGTGGGACAGGGCCACGTGCCAGGCCCAGTCTGCAGCCGCTCCCGCGGCGCGAGGGAGGCGAGTGCTGCACCACACGGCCTGAGCAGTGCTGTGGGCCACAGATCCCTTCCTCCCCAGGACTTGGCTGCTCTCGCTTTCTCGGCAATCGCAGAACAGTGTCAGTATTTCACGAGCAGTCTGTCCACTTAGAATAAGGTAATTGAGACAAGCAATTTCAGTCCCCTTTATATAACAGAGCTCAAGTGCAAACCTCCTTAGTTAATGATCAGCATAAAATAAAAGTCTTTTTTTTAGTGTAAATTCTCAGTTAATTTTACAGTTTGGTTGCAGTGAAAATATCATTAAACCAGGGTAGCATTAAACTTTATGCTTATTGGGTCTCCCCTACTCTGAAGAGATACGTGAGTCGGTGTCTCGATAGCCAGACAGGTCCAGCCTTAGCCCGGGTCCATCCCTCTCTCTCCCTTGGCGTCATTAGAGAAACATTTTTATTGCAAACTAAACTTGCAAGCGAACCTTGCAATAAAGCAGTGATAAAGCCTTATAAAGCAGCCTGGCACAGTGAGGTGGCATCCTTCCCCCTGAACAGGTAACGCTGATTTGTTCAGGGTGCACACACGTGTGAACGCCGAAAGGGTCTGAAGGTCACCTTGGTCAGTGCCGTGCTCAGCCGTTGCGCTGCTCGTTCCCCGCGCTCGGTGCTGGCTGCAGGCTGTGCGGGCTGGGGCTCCGAGGCTCCCGCGG
>NW_008660473.1:0-1965 GCF_000695815.1 Acanthisitta chloris
TTGCCGTGGGCCCCCTCAGAAAGCAGGTGCTTTAGGTTAGGAATGAGGCTGCAGATGGTCCCATGGCTGTGGGCCCAGCTCACCAGCTTGGAGAGGTTTTCAGAGGAGGTATGAAGGCAGTCCTCCATGATACAGGATCAACAGCACCTCGCCACTGGGAAGTCAGCTGCAGACGCGGTTCAGATCACAGAGTCCTGGCTCTCATGGTCGTGTGTTGCCAAGCTCATGCTTGCTGCTCGCCTGCAAACAGAGAGCAAAACCCCGCTCTTCAGCACTCCCAAAGCATGAGCATGTTTGCATGGGCAAATGAAACATTTGTAAGCTCAGCTAAACCCATTTCACTCTCATCTCACGCCCTTCAAAGTGTATTTCTCAAAACAGCGTCTGCTTTTAAGCAGCATCATTCTACCTTCAAAAAGTCTGCCTTTAAACCCAAGGGAAAGAACATCCCTGCAATATACAGCTAAAGATAAAACTGCTTTTTAAATGAGCCAGTTCAGTAGCAGTAGCAGTATGATTCGAAGATCAAATGTCTGACAAAATATAAATGCAGCCCAAAAGATAGTGATTCTGTCTTCATACTGGGAAATGAAAATTAAATCTTAAAACCTTCAACTAATCTTGAACAACAGGGTGACAAACACCAGCTCCAACACTCTCACTGAACTTGGTGAAACTTTGACATTTTACGTCATTTATGCACAATTCTCAAATGTATCAAATATCTCCTTTTCAACTGAATTTGAGAGGTATCAAAATGAATGCCAGAAGCTTCAGTTCTCAAGATAAGGAATAAGCAAACAAGCTCACCCTTCACTGTGCTATACTGATAGCCGTCAGGTGTCCAAAGGCTTAAGAAAAGCTTAAAGGACATGCAAAGATTAAAGCCACAACCTTCCTTAAACACTGAGAGTTAACATTTTGCTCTGTTTTTGCATTATGATATCATCTATTTTCCCAGATCTAAATCTTGACTCAGTTCAAGAAAAACATTTACCATTTTCATCAAAACTGCAAAAGAAATTTGCAGGACAAGGTATGGACCTCTGGCTGTGAACCCTACACTATTTCAGGTCAAACATAAAAAAACCCTATCATGTTTCATCTTTTCATGCCAGAAACGACTTCCTGCCCAGATTGTAAAGCTTACTTTCCAGGCAAAGTCTCATGCTACACAAGACTGCAGGTCCTCATATTTCTCAGGACTGCAGTACTAGAACTCTCTAGGAGACCTGCAGTTGTTTGTCTGATTTGCATTTCTTTTATCACCCTAAAAAAAAGACAATGAAATATGGCGCAGGAGATGCTTCATTCATTTAAGTGAATAGAGGGGAAAAGAAGGGAAAAATAAATTTGAAGATCAACCATTCTTTCAGTAATCAAAGATGAGCAAGGAACTGAAACTAACTCAGCTAAAATTACTGACTACCACTATTGTATTACTTGCTAAAAATACTGAATACAAGTTTTACCAAGGTATTAGATATCAGAATTCAACAATCTAAGTAGAAAACTTCTGATGAATATAAGCATGGCTATAAGGTATTTCTGAAACGAATGGCACAGGGCTTGGTCACTGCTTGATGAACACTAGAGGACTGCTAGGGCTGGGAGCCAGGCAGCTGGAGCTGCCTTGGCCCCTGGAATGGGGCGCTGGACTGACAAACTCAGGCTGAGCAGAAATGAGGCTCCATGGGCAGGAGGTGGATGGGGGTCCCAGGGCAGGCTGGGCAGTGCCGCTGAGGTCCAGAGGTGCCCTCAGGGCCCTCAGGAAACATTAAAGTTGCAGTGGGAATGCTCAGTTTGTATACATCTGCAGGCCTTTCATATCAGCTCTAAATCATGTTACTGTACAGGGGTGCTCAACATTTGCTGTTAATAATTATTTTTTAACTTCTTTTGCTTGTATTCTACTCACTTCCAGATTTAAGGTGCAGTCAGTGTCCCTTTCCCTGTTATCCACAG
>NW_008660474.1:0-6221 GCF_000695815.1 Acanthisitta chloris
ATAATAAAAAGAACAAAATCAGTGATAAACAATACCATTGCTCACCACCTGCAGACCAGCGCAACCCCATCCCTCCCCCCGGATCGGCCCCTTCCTGCTTATATACTGGGCATGACATGCCATGGTGTGGAATATCCCTTTGCTAGTTCAGGTCACCTGTCCCACTATGCTCCCTCCCAGTTTTTCTTCTTTACCTACTCACTGGCAGAGCATGAGACACAAGAAAGAAAATGTCCTTGATTTAGGATAAACACAACTTAGCAGAAACCAAAACAGCAGTGGACTATCAATAGTATTATCACTCTGAGTCCAAACAGTGCACTACACTAGCCACTAAGAAAATTAACTCCATCCTGGCTAAGAGACAGAGCACTTCTACTCAGTTAAACTCATTAACTGCATTAATGTTGGGGTTTCCTTTTATATATAAATTCATCCAGCTGAAATCTCATGACTCTTCATGGCTGTACACAAGCAGATTCTCCCTTTGTTCCCCAGCAGATACTGAATGTGTTTACTTTTCTGCTATGGACAGCAGAAATCTGAAAAAAGTAATGTCTGTGTGTGCCTACGTGAAAGCAAGTAATTGTAATGGGTTTGTGGAGACTCAATTGGCTGTGTTACTGTTTGAGTTCAAGGAACTTCTTGACCAAACCTGGAATCCCAGCCTTTTTCTGCCATGGTGATTTATCAAGATCTCCAGGTTTGATGAGCAACAAATGCTTTGGTGAATAACCAAAGTTACTCAAATAATTCCCAGAAAAGATCCACATTAATGAGGGACTTTGCTGCTCAGATCATGCTCAGTCAGTCTTATGAATTGCCAACAAAATGAAGGTGTTTCAGCTCAGCTTATTTCCAAAACTGTTGGTTGCAGGCAAAAGGAGGGTAAGGGGACTCTGTTTCTTTGTAAATCTCCATTGGTCCCAGCATGTTATAGACATTGCAGGGGCTGTGCCAGCAGTGTTGGGCTGTTGAATTCCTGGCAAGGACTTGCCAGTGGTGATATAGACCTGTTGTCCTAATGAGGACAAGTTACACCTCTAGATTTTATTTCACCCAATCTAGCCACACTAGAAGCAAGTAAGCACTAATTTGGTAAGGATGAATAAAAAAGCTAGTGTATGAGCTTTGCCTCGAGTCATTCCAATTTGGTAATTGTACTCTTTGAGCACAATAGACTTTTCCCTGTTCATATATGTGTATGAAAACAGTGGGTAGAAATAACCTGTTCCTTTTCAGCTTTGCTTGCCTGTATTCCCACTGTGTTTTTCTACACACTTCACTTTCTTCTGCCCCTGTTTATGTGACATCCCTGATGCTGTGATATTGGCCTTTGTAGAAGTCTTCTTGGCAGTTTGGGAGCTACCTCTCTGTGAAAGGGTATCTCCCAGCAATGAAGGATGAGTCCACAGGCTTCCCTAATACCCTTTCTTCCCCTGCTCTTGGTTGTGAATACAAATCTCTTGGTCTTCAGTGGTTCAGATTGTGCTGTTGATTTTTTTCCTTATTTCTTATAGGGAAAAGTCATTGGAGATGCAAAACTACTTATGAGTTGTGGTTTCAGAAAAGGGAAAAATGCTGAAATGAAAGAGTCAGATCAGGTCAGTCAATATGTACCTCAACTGATAGAAATATGAGAATGTCTTAACATCTGGTTGAACTGTGCTGTTGCATATCAGGGTTCCTGGACACAAGCAGAGCCCTTGGAATGACTGACAATGGTACAGAATTAATGTTTTTGTATTTGTTATTTGTAGAAAAACCCTCAAGCAAGATCAGGGATACATTGCACTAGGAGCTGTTAATGCCCTAGCCTGGCTTATTCCTGTATGGTTTATTTATTCATGAATTCTGTTTCTTTATCAAAACATACTCCAGGATAAAGAATACTGCATTTCCTCCTTGGCTAGATGCATACAACCTTTGGATTCTGTAGCTGCCTGGATGGGTGGTAGTTACAGAGAAACATGTCTTTAGTTGCATACTTTTGTTCTGAAGTAACACCATCACAAGGACATTCTTTATTGAGGGTCCTCATGACAGACATGTAAAAACTTGTTCACAAACTGATGGCCAGGTTTCAATATTCATTACTTAGAATGAATGGCCCTTTATTCTAAAATTGGACAAATTGACCTTGGTGGGACCATTCATAAGGTTCAGTAATTGCAAGTGAGGTGGACTGTGCTCTGAATGACAGTTCCATGTCCTTCTTATGTTGAGGATATCAGAACTGTGTGCATCATTCCAAGTGGGGTATCATGAGAGCAGAGGGGAAGAATTACCTCTTCTGACCTGCTAGCCACACTCCTTTTGATGCAGCCCAGGATTCCATTGGCTTTCTGGGCTTCTAGCACACACTGCTGGCTCATGGTGAGCTTCTCATCCACTGTCACTCCCAAATCTTTCTCCTCACTGCTGGTTTCAATGACATCCCCACACAACCTGTAGGTGTGCTGGGGATTGCCACTGCCCAGATGTAGTACCTTGCACTTCATTTTGTTAAACTTCATGAGGTTTGCATTGGCCCACCTCTCAAGCTTGTCAAGGTCCCTCTGGATGGCATCCCTGCAATGATAGGACAAGGGGTAATGGGTTCAAATGGAAGGAGGGGAAGTTCAGATTGGATATTAGAAAACAGTTAAGAAGGACATGGAATTGTTGGAGCAAGTCCAGAGGGGGCCACAAAATTGGTAAGGGGACTGGAGCATGTCCCCTATGAGGACAGGCTGAGGGAGTTGGGGCTGTTCAGCCTGGAGAAGACTGCGTGGAGACCTGATAGCAACTTTTCAATATCTGAAGGGCCTACAAGGGAGCCTACAAGGGACTCTTTGCTAGGAACTGCAGGGATAGGACAAGGGGTAATGGATTCAAACCGAAGGAGGGGAAGTTTAGGTTAGGTATTAGAAAAAAGTTTTTTTCTACTGCACACACACTGCTGGCTCATTGTGAGTTTCTCATTTACTGTCACTCCCAAATCTTTCTCCTTGTTGCTGGTCTCAATAATAAGTTGCTTTTCTTATCTTACCTTTCATCCTGAAAGGCTCTTCTACATTTATCTTGGCACTGGAATGAATCCTTTTTCTGGTCATGTAAAGACATCACACCCAAAAAATAGGACAGGAGTGAAAAAAAGGGGACAGGTTTATCATGCAGAAATGGTGATAGGAAAGTGAGGGAGGTCCAACCCATCTGAGCAGTTTTTGGCAGCCTTGAGTGTCCTTGCCTTTTTTTGTTTTTTTCATAAAAAGGCAAGAGCCTTGTAACCCCTTAAGTTCATTCAAGACCTTTTTCTTTAGGTTTAACTTGTTGGATCTGGGACAGCCCTTATCAAGACTGTTTCCTTCATGAGGGATGCCAGTATGAACATCTCTATTTATGGGAAGAATAACCCATTAGAAGACTTTTTTTTAACTTCAAGGATTTGAAAAATCTCTTCTCTGTTCAAGCTGAAACAGCTTATGGCAAGGTGAACTCACCCATTTACACAGAACCCAAGAAGGTAATGTTAATTCTCTTAGAAAAGTAATCTACCACCAAAAATAATAATAATAATAGGGGTGGAGAAGGAATTATTTTGAGGCAAATTCACAGTATAATTCCTGTGAATTTGCTCCTCTCTGGGTTGAGATGTTAAACACTGCTATCAATACACCTATTATAAAGATTACTATTTTCTTTTCACTCTCATAAAGAAATTAAGCAAGGAAAAAGCCGCATTCTAGCATTATTACTAGAGGATTGTGTCCTTTAGAGATTACTCCTGGGTTTTGATGAATGCTTTCTCAAAGAGTGAGGCAGTGTCTGTAGAGAGGATTACTCTGTACAGCACTAATCTAGATTTTTTCCTTAAATGAAATTTTAAGTTTTCTAATTTTTTTCTGTTACCTGTTTCCATTATTAGGTTGCTTTTGACCTTAAAACATCAAAAGGTTCATCTCTTCCTCATTCAAGATTTTTGAATCTTGAATCACTGCTATCCTTCCTGAGTAACAGCTGTGACTACATTTCACTGCTTAATATTTAAGCAACTCCTTGTTCAAAACAAATCATACATTCCCTCCTCCTTGATTGCTTAAAAGAATCAAAACCAACCCAGTCCAAAGGACTGTATAAGTGATCTTTAATATCAGTGGCAACCCTGTTTGCTTCTCTTGGTGACATGAATGTGAAAAGGCCATGGGAAAGACAACAGAAAGGAAAAAAAACCCCATCACATTCTCCTTATAGAGTATTTCAAAGCAAATGCTGGATACATGCCTTTCTTTGACCTTTTCCTTAAATTAGTGGCATAGGCAGCTGCTGTGCTTTTATTACACATTCCAGCACAGGGACTGACTCATGAGCAAGGTAGGTGTGTCTGTGCATGAGTGCTTGCGCATGTGTTTGTTATTCAACCTGTCGGCCAAAGGTCTTCAATGCTGGTTTTAGCTCTTTCTGTTTTTTTCATAGTTTCCAAGGGGAAGTGTGGTTGTTTGTGGACTTTATGCTCACCAGGTGACAGGAAATTTAAGAGCTTTTAGTGAATTCAGATATATTCTGGATGAAAGGTGTGAATCTCCAGCCATTTGGGCTTTAAAAGCTTTCATTGTCTGAAAATAGAGGAAGAAAATAAACATTTCTGCTGCTTTCTAACTGCAGTGTGATGAAAGGTTTTCAGTCTGTGGGCCCTACCAGGACAGTACCTTCTACAAAGGGAGAAATCAGAGGAGAGATTAAAAAAGGCTGGAATTGTAAAAGATTACAAATTACAATTTTAAAGCTACTACTCAAGTGACATTTGGTCTTCATTTTACCAAGCCCCCATTGAGCTAGTTGGCTTTGGTAGCAGGATGGACATCATGGGAGGGGTGATGGCTCCAACAAAGGCATGAAGGCAACTCTAACAACTCCAACTAATTGCATCCACCCCAGCAAAAGGGACATGGCCAGGGGATGAGCTCACCCCCTCTGTGCTTAACCTCCCTTACCTGGGAAGCCAAATGGGTGATTGCCGCTGCAGGCAGATGCTGCTGGAAGTACGGAGATGGGCACATCTGCTCTGTGCCACCACAGGAGGGGTTTAGTGTCACCAAGCTGAGAACTGGCCCATACACCTGGCTCTGCCTCTTGACAGAGCAAGATGGTCTAATGCCTCTGCCCATCTGTGGGCTCCTTGGGGCAGGTACTTCTCTCTGATCCCATATTTGTGCAGTGCCTAATTGCAGGTTTGAGGGTAATATAAATAATAAGATTAAAAGATGCTCTTTTTGAGGGGAGGTGAAAAGGGAACAGAAATGGAGCTGCTACTTAGCTTCCCATTTTTTTCCTAGAGTCAAAAAAAGAGTGCAAAGGGTATTGCAGTATATGTCGGAGTATTGTCTTGAATCATTTGCTATCCTGTTTTTATTCCCCTGCAGATATATTTCAAAGAAAGTGTTTAGATGGAGCTGATGACCTTGCTTATAGTTGAGGTTGTCTGTCACTTCCTATGATAAGTCCTTGATTTGGTTGTTTGAGCTATGGCAACTCGCAGTGCTTGAGCTGAAACTTCCCCTCCTGCATGTCAGACTCACACCAAGTTAATTTCAGAGGATGGGGATTTTCAGTGCATCACTAAAACCATGCTGGTTTTTATAATTTGGGAAGATGATTCCTACTTGCAATGCCCCAGTCCACTCCACAGGCTGAGAGGAAGGTAATTTTGGATTACTCTGGGCAGTGCACAGGAGAAAAAATATTCTCAGGAGGTTCAAGAAGAAATAATGTTTACTTAGGAACTTTGGGTCACCCATGTGGGATAAGACACTTGGCAAAAGGCAAATCAGTAAACTTCACAGCATTCAAACACAATGCAAACTTTAACTCAGCATACCTTGAGAGAACAAAGCCTTAGCCGGGCACTGATCATGGCACTTTGTGAGTCATTAAGGGGATACTGCTCAGTGGGCTTGAAACTTAATATATTGCTTAGGAGAAAAGAAGAGAGAAGAAAAGTAGAGAGAAAAAGAGAAAAGTAGATGAGAAAGAGAGGTAGATAGTCACCACCCATGGATCCAGCATGGTCTCATCAGCTTCCAACCCAGGGCAGTGGGACATGCCGTGTGGCTCACGTCTCACTGTCCTTTTATCTGTTCCCCTAGCCCAGGGCCTGTCCCAGTGTGAGGTCACACTTGCACTTGCACTTTAGGCAGACCAAGAGCTTCGCATCCATCTCAGGGCTTGCACCAAGGACATGT
>NW_008660475.1:0-886 GCF_000695815.1 Acanthisitta chloris
CAGCCCTGCAGATCCCCCACACCCTTCCAGCTCCCCAGGCAGCCCCTGGCCCTGCCACGCTCGCAGGGCCCCTCCAGCTCCACTGCCTCAGGCTGTCCCACACTCACCTCCTCCCACTGGTGGATGTAGCGGATGAGCCGCGAGAGGCGCAGGAGCCGCAGGAGGCTGAGGATCTTGGTGAAGCGAACGATGCGAAGGGCACGCGCCGTCTTGTACACCTCCGAGTCTATGCCCTTCTCCACGATCAGGAAAACGTAGTCCACGGGGATAGAGGAGACAAAGTCCACCACGAACCAGGTCTTGAGATACTTCTTCTTGATCCTCTCCGGGTCCAGGATGATTTCCGTGTTGTCCTCGATGACAATCCCTGTTCGGAAGTTCAGCACCAGATCCATCAGGAAGAAGGTGTCAGACACCACATTGAACACGATCCAGGGTGCTGTGGTCTCCTCCTTGAAGAAGGTGATTCCCACGGGAATGATGATCAGGTTGCCCACCATGAAGAGCAGCATTGTGAAGTCCCAGTAAAACCTGGGGGCAAGAGGACAGAGAGAAGTGTCACCAGTGCCCCAGAGCTGCCCCCCACGCATGCCCTGCCCTGGGGACCCACACTGTTTGTCACTCTGGTGCCACCTCAACCACAGGAACCCCTTCCACTCCCCAGAAACCACATCCCGCTGCCCTTCTCTGCTCCAGGTGACCCTGCAGCCTGCACAGACCCTGCCCAAGGGAGTGGGGGGCACAGGGGGCACAGGGCGAGCCCAAGGGCTCCTGCTGGGCTGGTTTGGCTGGAAGCAGCAGGTCTTGGGGGAAGGGGAGAACGATGGCACCGAGCACCAGAGGAGGACACCCTCCAGCAGAGCTGGGACCCCCCAAAGCCACCGCA
>NW_008660476.1:0-2917 GCF_000695815.1 Acanthisitta chloris
CGTTATGTTATTATTGTCTTTTATTATTTTATTTGTATTAAAAGGCCCTTTATAATAGATATTTGTCCTTCCCGGCTCTGCCATCCCCCCCCAGCCTCTGGGCATCGCTCACGTTTTGGGGAGCAAGGAATAGTGTTCCTGGGATGTCCTTTGCCAGGATGCACTCGTTCCCAGGGCGAACAGCACCACCTTCATGAAGCCACTGGAAATGCACCCAAGGAATGCACCAGGAATTGTGCAGGAGTTTCTGCCTTCTCCTGCCTGGAGGTGGGTCTGTGTTCCCACCACCAACCCTGCTCCTGGGTGCTGCTGGTGTGTCACTCCTAGGAATTGTTGGCAGGAACTGCTGCTTTGCCTGAAACAGCCAAAAATTGATCCCAGCCTGTCAGTCTGTGGCTGTGCTGCCTCCCTCCATCCCATGGGAGCACCCTGAGCTTCAGTTCATGCTTATAAGGCACTTTTAGAGCCTGAGAAGGAGAATGAAATGCAGAGTATTCCTAATTAATCATTACTGCTATTCATTATCATTCAAGGTGTTTTGCATATTAACTAAGCAGGCAGAAAACACAGTGGATCCTATTATCTGCTATGGTTGTTTTCTCCATAGGTGGGACCCCTCCTTCCGTGGTTTTGGGCTGTGCTGCTCACAGGGTACCCACAGCCTTTCTTTAAGGTGCATCTCACCCTCTGCTCCTCATCCCCTGAGGGATGAAACTCCCTCCTTGGCCACCTTTTACCCTCCAGATCCTGGCAGGGAACAGCACCAGCTCACTGGAAGAACAGTCAGCATCACAGACACCTCTCTTTTTCAGCTCTGATGTTCTTGATGAACTTAATAAATTTCAGGTGGCTCTAGGGGAGGTTTGGGAAGGAGGAAGGTGGGGGAGAAAAAGCTGCATCGTGTCTAGAAATTACCCTGGGAAAATCTGACAGTGCAAAGCCTCCAGTAGGGCTTTGTCAAGCAAACAAAACTTGCTCCTCTCCTTTCATCGAATCAGCTGTAGAAACAAAACGTGGAGCACCAGTGCAATCAGAGGGAAAGCTTTCAGGGAAGCCAGGGTGACTGAGATAGCCCAGAGGCAAAGCACAGCCATTCTCATGGAATTCCAGCTGGTGCCTTGTGTGATTCTCCACTAATCTAAAGCTTTAATTAAAGTCAGAAACTAAAACCTCCCAAAACACACACAAAAGTCCCTGAGGCACATCCTAAATGCTGAGTTTCTGGAAATTATTTCCTCCAGGACACAGAAGCTCCTTTCCCTCTGAGAATCAAAACTTGTGTTGGTCACATTTATGGCATCACCTTTTCATTCACGTTGATGGCACTTTGAGGTGGAAATGAAAAATACCAAGTATTTTCCCCTCTAAGCAGAGCCAATGGACTCCTTGGAGTCCAGGATGGGTGTTGGACTTTATTTAAAGGTTCCAGCCTTGTCTCTGTGGGGTGGTGACACATAGAAACCCCAGGAACAGATGGATGGATGAACAGATGATGGCACAGAGCAGCGAGGGGCATCACTTCTGACAGCTCCAAATGTCATCAGGGCAGTGTTGACTGATGCTAAATACAACCCCAGATCCTGAATTTTTATATGCAAAGCTGTCCCAAAGACCTGGAATCTGGACTTTCCTCCTCTTGGGCCATGCAGGAGTCACCACATGCCACATCTAGGCATGATCCTTGTGTCTGGCAGTGTCACTGTGTCCTGGGTGTGGTTGCACTCGCTGTTTCTGCAGCAAGTGCTCCTACCTGGGTTAAAGAAACGGAAAATTGTTCCAGATGTTACAGTAATAAATCATGCAATCACAGAATCAACCAGGTTGGAAGAGACCTCCAAGATCATCAAGTCCAACCCTACCATGATTACTAGACCATGACACCAAGTGCCACATCCACTCATCTTGAAAACCACCAGAGATGGTGAATCGACCACCTCCCTGGGCAGCACATTCCAATGCCTGAGCACTCTCTCTGTAAAAAATCTCTTCCTAATATCCAACCTAAACCTCCCCTGGCAGAGCTTGAGTCTGTGCCCTCTTGTCCTCCTGCTGGGTGCCTGGGAGAAGAGACCAACCTCCCCCCGACTCCAACCTCCTGTCAGGGAGTTGTAGAGGGTGACAAGGTCTCCCCTGAGCCTCCTCTTCTCCAGGCTGAACACCCCCAGCTCCCTCAGTCTCTCCTCATGGCACTTGTGCTCCAGTCCCTTCACCAGCCTCGGTGCTCTTCTCTGGACCTGCTCCAGCACCTCAGTGTCCCTCCTGAACTGAGGGGCCCAGAACTGCACACAGTACTCAAGGTGTGGCCTCACCAGCGCCGAGTCCAGGGGCAGAATCACCTCCCTAGTCCTGCTGACCACACTGTTCCTGATCCAGGCCAAGATGCCATTGGCCTTCTTGGCCCTTGTGAGGAGATGGGTAGGTGTAGAAAAGTCCTAAAGCCTTGGGAAGTGCTGAGAGCTTGGACCATGGAGTGGGTCTGGGATGATGCACTCAGGCACTGGCGTTCCTGGCTCTGCCACAGGCAAGTCATCCACGTGCTCCACACCTCTGCTCTTCCTCTGCCACTGCGAAAAATGTTGTTGAAAAATACAGGGAAGAGCATTTTGTGAAGCTCTAGTACCTGTGTGACTGGAGAGGCTGTAACTGCCAGGTGTTCCAGTGCCAGGGGCTCTCTCTGTGTGGCTCGCAGCCCTGCTGCAGCAGCAGCTCACCCAGCCGTGGCCCAGGCTGCTGCACTCATCAGCTGTGTCCCTGTGCCCTCGGTTTAATAGATGATTGGGCAGCAGGATTGCTCATTCAGGCAGGAAATGCCACGTTCGTGAGCAGCAGCTAATGCTCCGGAGGTTCCTGGGACCTGCAAGCCACAATTCCAGGTCCATTTTGCCTGCTGATGTGTGACGTGATGGGGGGGGGGGGG
>NW_008660476.1:2936-3309 GCF_000695815.1 Acanthisitta chloris
AGCGTTGCTACTCAGGGCATTATTTGCCCAGTTTACTGACAAGACATCAAAAGAACTGGAAGGAGAAGGAAATCAATAGGATTAAGGAAACTGTGTACAGTTCTGGGCCTCTCAGCTCAGGAGGGACATTGAGGTGCTGGAGCAGGTCCAGAGAAGAGCACCGAGGCTGGTGAAGGGACTCGAGCGCAAGTGCCATGAGGAGAGGCTGAGGGAGCTGGGGGTGTTCAGCCTGGAGAAGAGGAGGCTCAGGGGAGACCTTATCACCCTCCACAACTCCCTGACAGGAGGTTGGAGTCAGGTGGGGGTTGGTCTCTTCTCCCAGGCAACCAGCAGGAGGACAAGAGGGCACAGACTCAAGCTCTGCCAGGGGAGG
>NW_008660476.1:3410-8337 GCF_000695815.1 Acanthisitta chloris
AGACTGGATATGGCACTTAGTGCCATGGTCTAGTAACCACGGTAGGGTTGGACTTGATGATCTTGGAGGTCTTTTCCAACCTAGTTGATTCTATTATTCTATGAACTGTTCAGTCTTGACACAGGAAATCATCCTTCCTGCATCGCTCCTCTGTCAGGGGCAGTGAGAAGGTGCTTGGCGAGGAGTTGCTGACCCACCCAGCCTCACCTGTTCTTCTGGACCAACCTGAATGCTACACAGCACTTGGCATCCCCAACAACATGTTCCTTAACCACCAGTTTTGCCTCAGAAGAGTTGAGTTGCCCGTTATCCCATGGGAATTCAGCCCTGCTGAAAGGCAAACCTCTTCCAGTCTGATCTTTTAATCTTGTGCAGTCCTCGTGTTCATTGCAGAGAAATTTTGCCTTCAGGAGCAGGATCTCAGACACTGTATAAATGTTTGATGGCTCTGACCACCTCTTCTGAGTTATTATTTTATTAAAAAATGAGATTTATTATGGTTCTGAATGTCTCAAACTCACCAACCTCACCAGTGCGGTGGGTTTTTGATCTCTCCTATTGGGTGCACCCAACAAATGTCACAGCCTTTAATAACACACTTCAATTAATCCTGGAATTCTGAATGTGCTATTATCTTCATTTTTCAGAGAGAGGTCACAGTGGTAAAGAAAGATCTGCACTTCTTGCACAGGGCTACTCCAGGAGTCTGTGGCAGACCAGGAAATTAATCTCTTAATCACTTTGCCAGTTTGACCCAGTGCTGGGGGCACAGACCTATGACTATCTCAGTTCTCTGGACTGAGGAAACTATTTCTGTTATCTGGGATGGCCTTCCCCACCTGCAGAACAGTTCTGAAGCCCTCTGTGTGGGTTTGGAGATGGCTGCTGAAAAGCACCATGTAGGGGCTGGACATCCCAACCAACAGCACACCTCTCCCAGTCTGCAGTGCACCACTTCCGTGGCAGTTTCCTTGCTCAGTGTCTGTAGGACAGAAATCCTGTTTGGATTCAAGGAATAAGGCATTCTGTTCTGTCTGGTCACCTGTCTGGATGGTAACAGCCAGTGGATTTGTCCTTCTTCCATCTACTGACTCAGGAAGTTCCTCTCCAACAACTTTTGGCTGTAAGCAAGGATAAAATCCCACCACACTTCCTCTCAGTAGGACCAGGTTCCTCCACCATTTACACTCAGAATGAGCTCAAAGATCACTGATACTCTTTCAGATCAATACATCTCTACCTGCCCTTTTTCTCCACAGGAGAAAAAAAGGTGTTTGAAAACTTGATGCCTACTTTAAACCACAATGAGATGACTTTGCAGGCTGTTTGTTCCTGGTTTGTTCCAAGAGCTGGGAGCTGGTGCTCCTGGGCTCTGATTCCAGCTGTTTATCAGCTTCTCTGTGCATCCATTCATGATCTCACACAACCAAATGTGCTGGTTTGAGCTGAAGTAGAGTTCACTTTCTTCACAGAGGCTAGTATGGGGCGATATTTGGGTTTTGTGCAGAACACAGAGTTGATAATGCAGAGATGTTTTTGTTCTTGCTGAGCAGAGCTTACACAGAGTCAAGGCCTTTGCTGCTTTCCATGCTGCCACACTGGCAAGGAAGTTGGGGGTGCATGGGAAATTGGGAGGAGACACAGCTGGGACAGGTGACCCAAACTGACCAAAGGGATATTCCATACCATAGGACATCATGCTCAGTATATAAGGTGGGAGGAAGAAGGAGGAAGGGGGGATATCTGGAGTGATGTTTTTAAAGGCAACTGAGTGTGAGAAAATATCAAAGTAAGTGATGCCCTTAGAAGTCAGGCACAAGTGCTGCTCTTAGAGGATGAGGGTTTGCTACGGACTCACAGGGTGATGACAGGATGGCCTGTACCCTTTCTTGGTAATCCTTCTCTGCTGACAGACTTGATTTGTACTCTTGCTGGTTCTCCTCTTCCTCAGCACCTCGGGCCCACTCTTGATAGGCAATTTGGGTCCTGAGCTGCTCTCCGTACTCCCTGGCTTCCTCTGCTTTTCTGGAAATGAAAAGCATGAACAAACACGAATAGGTTATTTATGAAGTGTGGGTGAAAAAACAAGCTTCATGATAATTGTTTAATCTGTCAGCATTCAAGCTTAGTCTGAAGAACCATTCAAAACTCCTTGCAGGTGTTAAGAATAACTACCGCTACTAACCAAATGCTGTGTGCTAACCTGATGTGCTTCAGAGAACTAACTGCAGTCTGTTGTATCTCTGTTATCTCACCACGAGCTGCAGTACTCACTCATAGCCCAGAAACCAACCACATCCTGGGCTGCATCCAAAGGAGTGTGGGCAGCAGGTGGAAGGAGGTGATTGTTGGGAAAGTTCTGCGCGGGGAAGCAAGTGGCCGACTCCGTGTGGGTGATACAGCAAGCTCCAACTTTACTGTCCGACAGGCTCTTTTTTATACAGTGCATGGCAAGCATATAGCTATCAATCATTTATAATTGGCTAAGCTCTAAAGATAGCATTCAGGTACTCTCCCTACTTGTGGTTACAGCTGTGAGGATTATCTCTTACTTTCTCAGGCTTGGCTGCATTCTTAGCTGTTTGTCTCAAACTTGTTTGTCTCACACTCAAGGACAACTTGCCCCTGTCATCTGCCAAGTTAAGTTGCCTTCTGCCCAGCTGAGTTACTCCCTATCTATATATAAGTTACAGTCTCCAGTGCCTTGCTTGTACACTGCATTCCCAGGTGCGTTCCCAGGGGACTGTGTCCTTGCTCTTTTTAGCCTTCCCCAGGTGCATTCCCAGGATTATGTCCCCGCTCTCTTAGCCATTCTCCAACAGGTGATTCTCCCTCTCTGCTCTGCTAAGGTCCCACTGGCAGTGCTGCACACAATTCTGGTGTCCCCAGCATCAGAAGGACATGGAACTGCTGGAGCAAGTCCAGAGGAGGCCACAAAGCTGATCAGAGACTGGAGCACCTTCTCTACAAGCACAGGCTGAGAGAGTTCAGGCTTTTCAGCCTGGAGAAGAGAAGGTTGTGTGGAGACCTCAGAGCAACCTGCCAGGAGCTGAAGGGGCTCCAGGGAAGCTGCAGAGGGGGGCAGGACAAGAGGCAATGGGTACAAACTGAAAGAGGGAAATTTAGACTAGCTGTTAGGCAGAAGTTTTCCCTGTTCTGGTGGTGAGACCCTGTCCCAGGTTGCCCGGGGAGGCTGTGGCTGCCCCAGCCCTGGCAGTGTTCATAGCCAGGTTGGATAAAACCTTAAGCAACCTGCTTTGGTAGGAGATGTCCCTAACCCCAGGGCAGGGGTTAGGGACTGAGTGATCTCTAAGACCCATTTCAACCCCTGAACATACTATGATACCACAGTTTTATAAAGCAGACTGCAAAAATGGTACTTAACAATCAAGAGGGCAAGAACAACTTCTTGTAATCAGAGTGCCTTCCTTGCCCTTCAGAGAGCTGGATGAGGGTCTCAGTCCTCTCCTGTCTCAGGCTCACTGCTGCAGCAGCCTGACTCCCATCCCCACTTTCCTGAGAAGAACTCCCTGCCTGGGGGGATGGCAACACTGCACTGAGATTCCTGGAAATGGCTGTCAGAAGAAATCAGTCTTCCATTCCACCTCAGGACACATGTATTGCTTTCACTTCCCTCTGGAGAAGCAGCAGAAGTCTGAGGTGTTCAGGCTCTATGGAGCAGGAGTAACACAGACACCTAAATGCCAACAACCTAGTCAAGACTTGTGTTCTAATTCTACAGGGCTGAGCCACAAACCCTTCCTGACACTGCTGAATGCCATCTTTGCTAAGTGGAGCGTATCCCACCTGGAGCCCACCCCCACCCCTTCAGAGGGGTGACACTTCTGCCACGGCCAGGAGATCGTTTCCAGTATCAGAGAACTCAACAGACACCAGCTCGGGAAGGCGCTGGTCCCGTGGACAGGAGTGGGATGGGGCAGGAATACAGAAAGGGAATTCAGCGCGATAAGGACTCGTGCCCAGGGGTTCCCATGACACCCAGAGGCACATTCCAGCTACTGCGGGTAAGGATATCCTCACCCTGGGGCTCTGTGCGGCAGGAGAGCCCCGTGCAGCTCGCTGACGTGCTGCAGTCTGGTATTTTGGTGTCCGGATGTTGAAGGGATGTGTGTGGGTGGAGTTTAGCAATGAGCCTCAACACACTTGTTCTCCTGGGCAAGGTACGAAACAACCTTTCATTAACCCTCCTCCCCAAGCCAGGATGAGGGGATGTATTTAATAAACAAGATATTCCAGGATGGTCCAAAGAGGCCAAAACAAGGATGTGCACCATTATTTGTATGCTGAGATTAGAACCACTGATTTAATACCAGCTGCAGTACTACAGAGCTTCTACTGAGCAGTTTGAACTGAGGAGCTGTGTGGTGGGACTGCCTCTCTGAACAAAATAAGGCCCACCCAGTGCTCCTGGAGTTAGCAGAAAATGGAAATTAGCCTCCTCACAAGTTTAAATGGTTGGTCTGCAATGAAATAAACCAGTGGTACGAAAGGAAAAATACCTTGCACGCTTTTCTTCTTCCCAAAGTTTTAACTCTGCAATTGCTTCAGCTAGTAACTTCCTCTCTTCAGCAATTTCTATTTGCTCCTCTGTGTGTTCCTGCACTGAAAAACAAAAACCAAAAGCACCCTTAGGAGACAACAGCAGTGCTAAGCTTTAAGGGACAGTGAGGCTGCATTCAAGCCCAGTAGCCTACTCAGCAAGCCTCAGCTTTGCTGCTTCTGAAGGGGCACACAAAGAACAGCAAGTATAACTCTCAGCTTGTTTGTTTCTCATCCACTCAGAACTGGGAAGATTTCACACTCAGAACTTCACAATAATGTAATTAACAGTAATGACTGCTTGCTCATGTAATCCTCACTTTGCCAGGCTTTGCCCTGGTGACAGCAATGGGAAATTAGTGTCAGG
>NW_008660476.1:8360-10239 GCF_000695815.1 Acanthisitta chloris
ATGGCAGCTCACAGGGGTGTGCCCCCATCCCCACAGCCCATGTGTGCAGGGCCAGATGCTCTTCCCAGCAGCAATGTGTTTGCTGCCTCTGCCAAGGTGTGTGGAGGTTTGGGGCACAGGCAGAGAGCTGTTACCACTTACACTTCTCTGCAACCTGCAGTTGTCTCGTGCTCATGACATCTCTCAGCAGCTGATTCCGAGCCTCCCTGTCTCGTTTCATTTGCTCAGCTCTCTTGGCCCAAACCTGATCATTCTCTTCTTTGAAGAGCTTCTCATCTTCTTTCTTTCTCTCTTTCTCATCTTCCAGCTGTTGAGCCAGGTGTGCCAGGTAAGCCTGTTGCTCCCTTTGCAGCTCTCGCTGCAAACACACAGACATTTGCAGCTTTGAGTAAAATCGTTCAAAAAGGCCTTTTAAAACCCGAGAGGAAGTGGTGGGTCACACACAATGCGGGAACTGGGAGACTAGAGCTCCATTCCAGACCCTGCCATGGGACAGAGATGGACAGAATCTTCTCCCTGGCCAGCTGACAGTGTTCGGACAACAGCTTAAGAGCAGAGCAAAGCCTTTAGGAATCCACTGCCTACAACACAGTGTACAGATTTTCCACAGCTGACCTGGATGCTTCCTCATCATCTGCATTAGAAGCCTTTGGGATCCAATAAATACAATATTTATCACCTCCTCTACTTTTGCACCAAGGTCTAGCATTGAGTTTATACAACTTTCCTAACCTACATGAGCTTCCAAACACCATGATCAGAGCAGTGGATGCAGCTCTCTGCTCTGCCTGAGTGTTACCTGGAGACCCATTTGAAGCTGGACAACGTACTTGTTTTAAATTCAGGAAGTGACAGGCACATCCCTCACTCATTAATCAGAATAAGTTAAATAGATATTATAGTAAACACTACTTTCTTCTGCAGTTACAAATATTTACTAAATCAGGTCCATGAAACAACAAATACTTTTCCAACCTCCATTACGTCCATGCAGTATAAGGATATGATTTATACACCATGAAATCAGCACAGAGGGACAAGATTCCAAGGTTTCCTGAGAGCTATCCTTCTTTTGTTCAGCCTGGTAGCCCTGCTGATTGCAGAGCATGCTGTAAAGTGCTGGCTGTGGTTTTAACAGATAATGGGCTTCTGCAGAGGAGCAAAGTGCTGGCAGGAGGAGAGGCAACAAAAGAATCAGCTCATCCAGGGAAAAGGCCTTGTGTCTGTTCTCAGTTACACTGTGCAGGTCACTAAGGATCACAGCATTACTGTAAATGAGATGTTGCCCCAAAACATCACAATGAACACGCTTACTTTTCTTTTTGTTTTCTCCTCAGCATCCTTCTGAGGGTCCTGAAGGCATTTTTCCAATATCTCTGTCTCTAAGGCAAGTTCACTCTGTCTTTCTTTGTTGAGACTATTCTTCTTGTCCTGTGCTGCTCTGAGCAATATTTCCCTGTACTCCTCCTGTTTGTGACGTTTCTCCCTCTCAAGCCACTCATTTTCCATCTTGAACAGGTGCTGCTCTTTTTCCTACAGAAAAACAGCCAGATTGTACAATGACTGCACAGCTTCACACTCAAGGATGGTCAGAGTTGGATCACTTGGAATACTGAACAGCAAGGCCTTTCTTGCTGACAGTGTCATCCACTGGAGCTGTGGAACATTTCAGCACATCACAGAATCCCAGAATCATTTAGGCTGGAAAAGACCTCTGAGGTGATCAAGTCCAACCTGTGACCCACCACCACCATGTCAACCAGACCATGGCACTGAGTGCCATGTCCAGTCTGTCCTTAAACACCTCCAGGGGTGGTGAGTCCACCACCTCCCTGCAGAGCCCCTTCTGATGTCTAATCATAGAATCATAGAATCAACC
>NW_008660477.1:0-773 GCF_000695815.1 Acanthisitta chloris
TACAGCTTGTCCTGTTGGTAGATGTGGAATGCCTGTGTCGTGCTCTACACACCATGTCTGCATGAACTTCGCCGCACTTTGGCTGCTATATGCTGGGCCGTTGTCTGTCTTTATCCGTTCAGGGACTCTCATGATGGCAAAGCATGCAGTTAAATGTTTCTTCACATGCAGCACTTTTTCTCCAGGTTGTGCAGTTGCCCAAATAAACTTTGAGTACGTATCAACTGACCCATGAACATACTTAAGTCGGATGAATTCCGCTACATGGGTAATGTCCATTTGCCACAACTCTAACCCTTGCAAACCTTTTGGATTGACACCTAAACCCAGACCTGGTCCGTGATGACTACATTGAGGACAGGTGTGTACAATCCCTTGAGCATCCACAATTACCAGACTAACGGCTTTATCTGCACGGCTGTTTCCTTCCCCGAGTCCTTTGTCCAATTGATGACTATGAATGTGAATTATACAGTATGGGTGCTCTCTCAGGGACAACGTGCGTCGCAGCATTTGGAATAATTGATTTAACCGTGAGTTAGCCGTTCTTTTCACTAGTGCATCTTTGATGCGCTGTACCACTCCTACCACATACAGAGAATCTTATACAACATTTAAGGGCTCTTTCGGCCATTGTTGACAAAAGCCCAACTTACTGCTTTTAACTCAAGAGTTTATAAACTGTCTTGCGCATCTCCCTGTAGGATGTGTTTCTCCCATTGGCTGCACTCTCTCCAGACACATGCGGCTTGTTTCGATCATTTGCCTGCATC
>NW_008660478.1:0-1406 GCF_000695815.1 Acanthisitta chloris
TGATTGCATTAGTATGGCTCTGCAGACCGTTCTGCCTAAGAAGGAATCATGCATATCTCATTGGCCAGAAAGCAGTCACCTTGCACTTGAGGCATGACACTTCTAGGATTGTTGCCTTTTATCATCTAGAGTTTTGCCTTTATATCAGTGGGTACATGAGCATTTCAGTCTTTTCCTGTGCCAGACTGGGTAGACAGCCACAGAAATCTGCACGAATTGGCCTTTATATCAGTGGGTACATGAACATCTCAGTCTTTTTCTGTGCCAAAGTGGATATAGACAGCCACAGAAATCTTCACAAACTGTTATCAACTGTCTCACAAATCATGTGAATATGCAACATCTAATATACAAATAATGTACAGAGTGTTTACAGCTTATTTTTAGAAATACTGTTTTGCAGGAGTCTGGAACTGCAAGAAGACACAAAACCAGATCTTCCACTACTGATTAGAACAGCAAGCCTGGAGAAGGCACGAACATATATAGCCCCAGAAACAGATGTGAAGCAATAGTCCTCAGGGAAATTGGGGGAAGCCATTCCTGTCACAGCAAATAAAAATGGGTTAGTTGATTATTATTTTCTAAAATCACTCCATTTCACTCTCACTGTAGTGTTTGAGCACCTTCCAAATCAAACAAAGGATATAGCTAAACCTGCAGATTTTCAGGAGTTCTCTGGCACTTTTTTCTATGAACGATTTGGAACATTTCAGAAAAACACTCAGTTGTTTTTTCCTGTTATTTGTTCTCACTCAACAGGATAGCTCTACTAAGAGTTAATGCAATCCAAAATAATGGAATTAAACTAGATCATTGGAGTTCATGGACCTTCTCACTGTGTCAAAATGCATCAACTTCTTTGAAAATCTATTGTGCCTTTTGCTGTCACTGCTGGCCATTGATGGAATCAGAGGCAAAGCACCAGTCTGGATGCATCTTTCCTCTGATCCAGTGCAGTTAGGCTTATGCAAGAAAGCAAAGAGTAAGAATGTGAAAAAAGGCAAACACTTAAGTAGACAACCTAGGGAGACTCTGTTCTCTCCCAAAAGACCTCCAATGGCAAGCATCATTGAGGAATGATTCACATGTGGTTCTATCTGCCCAGGAAGCATGAGTTGATTTTTGGAAGTTTCTTCAAGCCCTCCAAAGAACAAAAAAAAATCATAATCCCAGCTCCACAAAAATGTCCTTTTTTGGGGTATTTTCACATATAAAATCATCTAACGGTGCCATTAGGCTGTCTACTTGCATTGTTTCCATATCATCATAAATCCGGCTTGTTTAATATGCTGATGGTAGCTTGTTACATTGAAGAAATGATTTCTGCTGAGCATAAAACTCTCCTAGGAAATGATTGTGTGAATTAAATGTAATTGATACAGCAGCAAGCTTCTGTGTAACCT
>NW_008660479.1:0-811 GCF_000695815.1 Acanthisitta chloris
CCCAATCCATTCCCTGTGCTATTCCAGATTATCCCAGGGAGATTCCAGAGAGCTTTTCCTCTTGGATCTCCTGCAATAAGAAGTCCTTAAATCCAATTCCAAAAGGATTTCCAGGAGAACTGCAGAGAGACTTGGGATAAGGAATGGAGGGATAGGAATGACTTCCCACTGGTTTAGATGGGATATTGGGATGGAATTCCTGCCTGGGAGGCACTGGATGAGGTATTCCCAGAAAAACTCCATCCCTGGGAGTTTTCCAGGCCAGGCTGGAATTGGGATGGGACTGGATGATCTTTTCCCATCCCAATCCATCCATTCCTTTGGGATCATATCCTTAGGATGAATGGGAATGGATATTATTTTTCCTAACTGCAATTCCACCTAATTCCTGGGAAAACCACAGAGAAACCTCTCAGGTGATCCAAGTCCATTGGTTGAGTTTTCCCTGCTGGGAATTCCTACTGATTTTTCCTGGGAAAAAGTCTAATTAAGGAGCTTGAATCCCTCTGGACGTGGGAGAGGGAACAGGGAGCAACCAGGTCAGCAGGATCAGCTCATCCCAACCAACATTCCCAACCCCTGGAACAAAGGATTTAAATGGGAATAATGAAGGAAAAGGAGCTTTGATCTCGAATAATGTCAGGAATTTTAATTGGGAGGAAAGGAGCAGCGTGGGATGCTCCGTTTCCTTGGATAAAGGGTAGGAATTCCAAGCCAGAGGCAGCTCAGGGGAGAAATCCATAATTGGGAAGTTGAATGGCTCAAGGAATTGTTGGAAAATCGGAGCCTTGGGGATGAGTTGCCTGATAAA
>NW_008660480.1:0-42539 GCF_000695815.1 Acanthisitta chloris
ATTTATAAAGGGAAGGCTTTACCCTTTATTGATTGATTGATTTGGAAAGAAAACGTTAAACCGTGCTTTACCGTTTGTTTCTTTTCGCCCCTCCTAAGAGGTCCTAGAGGACTGGCGAGGGAGACGGGCCACCTGAAGCCTGCATGGCCAGTGCCAAGCACGGGAAATATTCCGGGATAAGGCTCAGAACTCTGACCCACTTCTTAGCAGTGACTGGCGCTGTTTGCTCAGCGCCCGTCAGAGCACAGCGTGGATCCACTCCCTGTGGCCTCACGAAGGACTCCTGATAGTCTTTATCTTGTGCATAAGGAATGTCCAGAGCAGAGGGGTTGTGGCAGGCCCAAGGCTGCAGGGCAGTCGCTCACAGCACCATTGTAGGAATCCAAGGGCTTTCTGTCAGTCGGGTCTCAGCTCACACACAAACTGCACTGTTACCTCTAGTTTGAAAGAACAGGCATAGCAAACTCCCCAAATGAGTTGGTATACAGGGCTGTTGGTCTTTGTGGACATCAGCTTTGACAGAACTTGCTATGGGGAGAGCTCCTTATCAAGATTTATATAAAATACACGTTAGGTACAACCAGATAGAAGTGTTACTACTTTACTTTCCCTGTGGCCTTCCTGATGGCATTTCAGTGTTGTACAGAAACCTTTTGAAATACCATGCAAGATACTATGAAACCTTATCTTGGTCTCTTGCAATACTGTATTCGTTCACTAGTGTTTGACACCCCCTCAGCTTTCCCTTTCCAAATACATCTCATTCTACCTCCTGTTAGATTTGGGGATTCATGGAGCAGTTACCACATTCGAGTTGTAATCTCTGTGGTTCTTTGTGCTAGCAATAGTCTTCCATAAAACTTAAAAAACCCACATGTGCACACAGGAGGCAGAGAAGGGCTGAACAATGTCCTGCTGCAAACCTGAAGCACCTGGCCCTCCCCACAGCCTTCTACCTCAGGTTAAACCAGAGACCCTGTGTTCAGTATAACTGAAATGAGCCCCGTGCTTAGCTGTCCTTGTCTCTTGGCCTAGGCTGTTGTCCTGTGCGCTTATCTGGAGATGGAAGGCATTGATCTCATGGACCGGTCTGTGATTGAGCTGGGAGCTGGAACTGGATTGCTGGGAATAGTGGCCACATTATTAGGTGAGGTGTTTTTTTTTGTTTGCTTGTTTAAAGCAATTTACAACTGTAGTAAAACAAGCACTTTTACATCTACATGCCTGGTAGGGAAGTGAGCACCAGAGCTGCATATATGAACTGTGATGGTTCCTCTCTGAGTCAGCTTCCTTTCTTGTTAGACTTGAGAGCCTGCTGCGATATTTGTAGTGATGGTGCCACTGCAGTTTACTTTGTGGCAGGACTCTGTTAAGGCTGACGCCTGTTACCGTGGCAGGCAGCTCAGCAGCATGCAGTTCTGGAGCTATTCTCCCTCAGGGAACAAGTGCTGTGCTTCCCCATGTGCAGATAAAGCTACAGACAGAAAACACTCTCTGAGCTTGCGTAAACCTAGTTAGCTTATCTTGCAGACAGGGAAGCCAAGGTCTGGAGAAGTGAAGTGATTTGCCAGTGGCTGAAGCAGGGACACTGGGTTCTATGTTAAATTTGTGCTACCTGTCCCAAGTTAGCTTTGTAATTCAGAGCTCTAGTGGCTGTGGAAGGTGCCTATTGAAATAATACAAACAGAGAGGTTTGACAGGATACAACCATGCCATGCAAAATCTGATGAAGAGTAGGATGTATGTAGGTAGTGGGGAGTTTGCTTGTTTTGTTCCCTTGTTTGTTTGTTTTTAATCAGGCAGCTCAGGGGAGCTGTCAATGTTTAACAGGAACTAAGGAGCCTGCTCAACTTAGAGCAGCGTATTCCAGGTGCTGTGTTTACAGACATGGACTGCTTGTCTGAACCATGTACTCCTGTACCACTTAGGTGCTCGTGTTACCATCACGGACAGGGAGGCAGCACTGGAGTTCCTGGAGTCAAATGTAGAGGCTAACTTACCTCCTGAGCTACGTCCAAGAGCTGTGGTGAAGGAGCTGACTTGGGGAAAAGACCTCGGTAACTTCCCTCCAGGAGCATATGACTTCGTTCTGGGTGCAGACATCGTTTATCTGGAAGAAACTTTTCCAGAACTGCTTCAGACACTGGAGCACCTGTGCTCAGAGCAAACTGTGATTCTTCTTTCCTGCCGTATCCGCTATAAACGGGATCTCAAGTTCCTGAAGATGCTGAGAGACCGTTTCTCTGTATATGAGGTCCACTATGATTCTAGTAAGGACGTTCATATCTACAAAGCACAGAGGGGTAGTCGCAAGGATGAGTTTTGATCCTGTGCTTTGTTAATAAACCACTGATGCTGTTCAATTCTCCCCTTTGTTTCTACTCAATACACTGATTCCTAAGCATAAAGTTGCAGTTGTGTTATTTCACTGGCTTCTAGTTGTAGTGGTCTGGTCTGATCACTTGGTCTCATACAGCAAGGATTGTACTTCTGTTTTGTACATGGAGCCTCTGCTTCATTTCTGAATAGAGTTGTATTGGGTCTTCCACTGACTTTTTAATCGAATGTAATTTTTGAAACTGATTTAAGCTTCAGAAATCTCCAGGTATCAAAATTGTCATCAAAAGGCCTGTTGTTTAAAATCAAACCACACTTCATTTCTGTGAGAAATTTAAATAGATTACTGTGTGTTTTTCCCCCCTTATTGCTTGGATGAAATAGAAGCAAGGCTTCAGCTCTAAATGTTTTAAATCTTCAGGCCTTCTGCATCTTAAAAGCTGTGGTAAAAGAAGCCACTTAAAGGGCAAAGAGAAAGAAGGCAGTTGCTATAAAGTTGTTCTATTGCTGTCACAGCCAAATTGAAGAGGCACAGGGAAACAAAGAACAACATCTGGCAGGAGAGGGGTGAGGAGACAGACTGGGAATCTAGATTTCTGAGTAAGCTAGTTGAGAAATCAGTGGTGTTTTTACCTGTCTTGCAGGCTTGGGGGCTGTGCCTGCAGTTCCAAAGCAGTTGTGGTTCATGGGTCCCTAATAACTCTCCCTCACACAGAACAAGGTTCTTTGGAGCAGGTAACACATGCACATGTGCCAGGAGGGGAAGTGAAACAAGGAGATGCAAACTGTTCTTTAGATATCAAATCAGTCCTTTCAAAGTACTGCTAAATAATGTTCTACTTTCTGTCTTTCTTTGTGCTCACTCTGTCTCCAAGAGCTGTTATTTAGGTGAGGAAGGTGCTGCTGTGAAGTCTTTGTAGTAGGGGAAGTATTTATTCTTGTATTACGTGGGACCTCGGGGCAGTGTCTAGATTTCAGCATGCTTTCCGTACACAGTGATAGTTAGACACTGTTCTAAGCAACTGTTTTAATACCTTCAGCTTGTAAAACACATCTGTGTGTTTATCCCACAAGATCCTGTGGTAAAAATGCTGCAGCCTGGATTCTGGCTCACAGACTTCTTTCTAGTGGTAGAAGAATGAAACTGATGAAAACAATGGGCTAAACAGAAGACAGCTATGCTTCTAAATGCAGGATTTGCATTGCTACTTTTTTTTTTTTGTGGAAGTGGAACTTCTTTTTCTTTAAACTTTCAAGGAGTCAGGTCAGGTTCAAGCTTTTAGCATATGCATGTCTTTGGCACTGGCAACAGCAAACAGCAGCAGCTGTTTTGGGCCGTGGACGTTTTGGAGCTTTTTGTAACTTCTGCTTACATCATACTTCCTGGCTGGAAAAGATGCAGAGGGTCTGTGGTCCAGAAGTGCTGTGATGACTGTAATCTGGAAATGACACATTTAACATTACAGGTCTCGTGAACGGGGCCCAAATGTCTTGTGCTTCATCCCTGGTGTGTCTCGCGTGTTTCCAGTGAAGTTCCTTGCTTGGCTCCAGTCTCGGCCTGAGTTGCTGCTTGCTACAACAGTATCCTCAGAAGCCACACGGTGTCACTAGAACAGTACTTACGCAGCTGGCTGGGAATTTGCAGTCTGGAACGAGCGTTGAAGTCCTTTTGAGGGAAGGAAGACAGCACCTTTAATTAAAAACAGAACACAATATGAACTTTAATGCATCAGATGTGGCTTTTTCTCTCCTCGCAGTTGGGTGAGCAATGGTTGAAAATAATTATAAGCTCTCCCTACTCTCTCTGGCTCTAGTTTTTGAAGTGTGGCTGTAAAGTTCTCACCATCCTCTTCATTTTGCTGCCCACTGGTGTTTCCTTGTCTCTGAGCTCGTCTGCAAGTAGGCATTAGGCATGAGGCTGGTCTGTACTTTAGGCTCGCCCCGGGCTGGAGCTGGCAGAAAGCAGTGTGCTGGTGCTTGGGCTTTTGAATACCTGTGACTTGGTCTGTGCTCAGGCCTCGCAAGGGGCTGCAGCTAGCAATGCTGACAGCAGTAGCAGCTTGCACTGTTGCCATAGCAGGAACATGCTAAAAGCCTGCTTAAATAGCACAGGATAAAGCCTAGTGCAGCAACCTACATGCTTTTAAGAACGGGGATTTGCCCCAGGCCTTGCTTTGACGATAGGAACAGCTTTGTACTTTTAAGACAAATCAGTTTAATTGCATCTCTTTCTAATTGTTTAGTTAAGCCTTCAGTGCCTGATTTCCCGTTGCTGCTGTTACTGCCCTCAGCCTTCCTGCCAGAGCAGGCATGTGCCAGTAGAGACCAGGCTTGGCTTCTTTTGTTGTGCTGCTGTTACACAGTAGCTATTTGGAGGCTGAAGCAATGCTACTGCCCGTAAATAAAGACTTTTGGAGAAAAGCATGAGATGATACTGGCAGCTCAGGTGATGCCTTGCCCCTGACCTGCAGAGGTGAGCTCTTAGTGGCCCCTCTCCAGCCCAGCAAGTGGCACCCCCTTAAGGGCACACCTTCTCCTCTGACTGCTGCTGGGGTGCAGGTGCTCTGTCAGATTTAGGAGACCAGATCCAGGAATATTACAGTTAGGCCATATCAGTTGTGGTGGCTTTTAAAGCTACAGTGTTCAGGGGCAGGCACCAACAGTAAGAACATTAACTCAGCTGAAAACTACAGTCTGTTCCTGCTGGGCAGTGCTAACATCCACCTGCACCAGGCAGTGAGCAGTGGCTTCTGTTGTCACAGGTTGGGCTTCACAGGTTTTTTTGTATTCCCATCACAGCCTCAGGGAGAGGTTGGGAGTGAATCACACCAGACACACAGAAGTAGCAGAGATGCAATTGCCACTGCAGTGAGTAAGCACAGAGAGCCACTCTCTGTGATGACACCTGCAAACTCTGGTGTCCCAACCCCTTGGTCCCAGGTGACCTCCTGCTCTAATATGAGCTGATGCATGGTAATGCTTCAGCAGTTGTTTGGCAATTACACGAACACCCTGCCCAAGCCCTTTCTGTCACCCTGTTCATCCCAGTGCTAGAGAATCACTCTTCTTTGGGTGGTTCCATTGCTTGGGTCCTGTTTTGTAACAGATGATTTGAGTTCATCTGTAGGGAGGATATGTTTGGGCATGGGTCCCCAAGTACTGAAGCAATGCACAGAGTCTCTTTAGAAATCTACTCACCCTAGGGGGTGGATCCACAAGGAAGTGACCAGGTAAGACATGAACATGCTGTGAGACTGAGAAACCATCTCTGAAACATGCCATTTTGCAAGCAAACAAACTTTTCTTAAATGTAATCGCAACTGAAGTAGTGTTTGATTGCTATGAAGACACATAGTATGAGATTCAGCTCTGTATCTTATGGACCAAGAGCTTCAAGGTGCAGCAGTGGTCAAAAGGTTTACCAGCTGACCTACTGACTGCACAGGGATCTGTGTTACCCAGTTCTTCTCAGTGTGAAATTCAAAGCCAGACTGGATTTTTCTCTCGTGGACTAACCCCTGTTAGGGATTCTCCCTCATTACTGAGGTAGATTTTTCGGAGCAAGTACGTGAAATGGCATTATGAAAACGCTCAGTTGTGAAAACCTCAAAATCCCAGCTGTAATGAGCTGACCTTCCTGCTTCCTCTGGTTTTCCCTGGAGGTGTGCTTACCTCAATGCTGAATTTGTTCTCCTGGCTTTCATTCCAGTGTTTGGATCCAGCCTGGCAGATTACATAATCAGGTTGTGATCCTTGCAGTGTTTGCTACCTTCTGTTCCTGTACTGCTCTGTCATTAATATCAGTAGTACAGGCTTTACAGGAATGCTTAGAAGTGAGAAACACAGCATGTTTAAACTAGGAAAGGCACAAGTCTGTCAGATATTATTGAACAACAGAACTGCCACCAGAATGGATACTGGAAAACAGGTTTAAAATATCAGAAGTGAAAGAGAAACTTTTGTTTTTCAGGACTTAACATCCCACTAATCTTAATTCAACTCAGATTAAAAAAGCCTCCTCTTTGGGGAGAATACCTCGTGGATACTTTCAGCAGGTCAGAGACCATGAGAGGACACCACAGTCTGCTCAAAATAAGCCTTTTCCCATCTTCATATCAGCTGCCATTTGCCACTAAATTAGTGTAAATGGAACATCCTGCTCAAAAAAGAGACTTTGTGAGAGTTTTTAAAAGCATGTTTATGTGACTGCACATAAATGTTTGTGTAAAAAGGGAGTTATGACAGTTTATACCACAAAGGTTACAGTAAGAAAAAGCACTTCTTTATGACAATAATTCACAAATTCACAAGAATCACTTTAATATACAAAGCAATTACTACCATTCTGAAACACAAAGCAGCTAATATGTACATAGTGTTAATAAAATGCATTATAACCCAGTACAGTTTTTTTAAACACAGATAAAGCACAAAAAAAAAGTAAAAAACCCCAAACAAACAAACAAACAGAACACAACAGGGATGTTTCTAGATTTTTTGGGAGATGTAAAAAAAAATTATTTTCCCCCACTACTGGATTTTCATTTAGTCTTTTAACTTACACAAGTATGTGGGAGTCAAGCTCAAATACCCTGTTCTGTGCTGACATGGTTTGGGTAAAGAATCAGAAATGCAGATGAGGTGAACTTGCTCTTTCCAGCTTACATTACAAAGGGAGAATAATAACCCTCGCTCTGGAAGCTTCCCTGAAAAACATTGTTCCAAAACAATTTCAAATTATAAATCCAGAGTAGAAACAACTCATTTTTGAAGTGAACAACCAATCTGTGGACAAGTCTGTGGAGGGGTTGGCTGCCAACTAGCACCTCTTCTTGCCCCATTCCCCATCCCTAGAAGTCCATATAAGCAGCACAGTTTCAAATCTCACACAAACCCGAAGCTCTAGAACATTTAAAAATTAATGTTTTCATATAAATAAATGTAATTACATATATGAAAAACGGAGTGGCACCTGGATAGAACACAATTTGTGGAGAGCATCTGAATATCCTTACTTAACAGTGGCCATTTCCAGATAACTAACTGGCTCAAGGCCTTCCTTCCCCATGCTCTGACTCAGCTATCCCCTAATTCAGAGAAACACACAGCTGAGGCTGAGTGAACTGACTGCTCCCAAGTCATGAGTACAGTTACAGAGTGTGCCAACCGTGGTTCATTCCTGCCTGGCCCTGGCCCTGGCCCTTTCCCTGCCAGCACACAGCTCCTGCAGACAGCTGACTGCTCCTGCCTCTCGCTGGTGGAAGTGAGCCCTGAACTCACAAGTCACAAACTGCACTAGCAGTGCCAGAAAGCAAACAGGTCACTGTCTTCAATTTCTGCTAACGCAAACTGGCCCAAGCACATCTCTGTGCAGGCCACAGCTTAAAGACATTTAATAAACATATTCCAAGGCAAAACACTTGAACTGCAAACCCTCTTTACCAACTGGATCTGGTCCCTGTTCCCCAAAGATGTACAGACTTAAGCTGCATCCATCCACAGACCTGACCTGTCAGAAACACACAGCAGGTAGATTTCAGCACCCTCTCTTCATCAATCTGTGTCCTTCCAGACAAGGACCTTCACGTGATACATTTAGGTTTTTGCAAAATCAGTGTCTTTTACAGCTAGCAAATTGCACAGCTCAGGAAAACACGTTCCCAGGCAGAGTACAGAGAACCATAATTGTATTATATGCTTTTAAAACCTGCTCACAGTGACAGATTTCAGGGTAAATTATCATCAATCCTGCAAAGGAAAGGTGGTTGTGCTTTTCTCGTTTTTCTTTTCTCCTTTTTCCTTTCCTTTCCTTTCCCTTTTTCAAGCAGGGCGACACATTTATGAATGTACCTTTACTTCCTGGTGTCAAAGAATTGGAAAGACTTTCAGTTTGTTTTCTTAGAATGCAGCTTACAAAATCCGCTGCCAAATCACAAATTAAGAAAAGGGAATAAAGTGGCTGAAAAATAGTTTACCTTTCCTTCCAAATTAACCTTCCTTTCCCACATGGAATCAGTGAACTAGTTCTACTCTAAAAATAATTTCACATCTATCTTGTACATGCTGCTCTGAGACACCATGTGCTTGATTCTTTGCAGCCCTCAGTACTGCCCCTTAGCTCTCCTGCCATTCTGAGTCAATGCCTGCTGGGCACCAGGTGCTGATCCACAAGCTGAATCAGTGAAGGAGTTGACTGCTGTGGGGAGTGAATTGTGTGCAGGCAGCAGGATTACAACAATTATGCCAGGAAGCTTCTCAAGCAAACCCAAATGATCTTGATTTTTTTTTTGTTCTCCGTGCTTTGTTGGTTGTTTTTTCCTTTTTTTGTCTGTTTTGTGGTGGTTTTTTTTTCTTTTAAAAAAGTGCACATTTTAATTAAACATTTACAAAGAATATAGTGTAACAAAAATAAATACATGACCTTTTGGTTGGATCACTGGCAAATGTTACATCACTAACCAGCTTCAGGGTGAAAAAAATGACAATAAAAATGAGGTCTTAGAAAACCAAGAAAATCCTCTACAATTTGTCCTAGATTTGCAACCGCTGATATTGAACTTGCTTTGATGGGGAGACTTGTTTTTAACCCACAAAAAGCACTCTCTGTCTGCCATAAATTTAAAAAAAAACCAAAACCAAAACCAAACAGAGGCCAGTTTTTGGTAACAGATGAACTACTTGCAGCTGCAGTTTACTGCAAAATCAGATTAAAAAAATAAACAACTGAGGTACAAATTTAGGTCAGAAACTATCAGGGCTGTTTTTCCTTATTAAATCTCTTTCTTTTTTTCCTGAGCTTCTTATTGATTCCAAACACCCCACCAATTTTCTAACCAATGTACAAGTACCAGAGAAGACAGTGGTCTACAATGCAAATGGCAAACAGAGTAGCCAGAACCTACAGGTGTTTGTACAGTCCTGACAAGCACAACAGGCTACAACTGTGCTTCTGGATACAAACAATGGTGCTGGCAACTACCTGATGCTGGTGACATCACTGATCAAACCTGAATGCATTGCCACTACCCCAGAAGGAAAACAGATGTCTTCCCAGTGGTTCCTTTAGAAAATAACAACTTAACAAGCTTTCCAAATGTTTTGCCTTTGATATATATATATAGCTGCCAAAGAGAAAAAAGCACAAAAGTGAATTATTCTGGGGGGATGGGCGTGGTTGTTGTAAAACAACTGTTTACATCATTTCAAAAATCTCCATCAATAAAAAAACCTCACAAAAGCCATGAAAGATGAAATACAGTTCTCGAAAATGGATAACTGAGAAACAGCACAAAACAAATCAGTAATAAGCGCTAGAATAACGCAGCCCAGAGCTACTGGGGCAGGGAGGGGAAGCTTACACACACACACACACACACACATATCTGTGTATCCCATCTCACTCACAGCCCAGACACGCACAGAAAAGTAAAAATTTTTTTTCTGACCTCCATATACTATAATACTCAGCATTCCTGACTTAAAAGCTCTCAGAGCTGTAGATTATATACTGTGTGTATATATATATATATGTACATATATTATACATATGTATTTTCCAAGAATATCTGAATTAAAAGAGCACCTTTGACAATATTTTAACTGCCTGGTTGGTGCTGTTGTTTTGCAAAATAATGACATTACAAAAATTATATTTCAAATCAATTCTTGTTTATTATGAATGTAATGGATCTAGCCCTTTCTAACCCTCTCTTCAGGTAAAACAGGCTATCAGTCCTTGAAAACTCACAACTGTGAGATATAAAACCTTCCCTCCCCACTGCCAGCATAACTTCTGTCCTACTTCCAAATGGCCTTAGTTTAGAGAAGCTTATTACCCCAACCTCACTACTTGGTAAATAATGTATGACTGGATTTCTGTGTCATATTCTTTCCCTTTTTGGGTCACTATGAAGAGTAAGGCATGTATGGGTAGCCTAACCAGCCCTGTACTTGGTCTAGTACATCTTTTATTATTGTCATTTAAAATTTCCATTAAATAGATTCACATCCCTAAATCCTCAGTATAGCATAAATAAAAAGTAAAGATTCCTGCAGTTCCCTATGTACTTTAAAATAACATTTTCTCAGTGAAATGTTAATTGCTAGTGAGGTGTACACTAATAACACTACAGGCCATTCACAGACCACACACAGACAAAATGGTTACACAGTTCTCCTCCCTCTGCCCCACGAGTCTGCACCAGCCCTGTATGAGGAGAGCCCTGGCTGGGTACTGCTTCAGCTCCCAAGTCCATTCATCTCCCAGGCTCTGTGCTGAGCGACCATCAGCAAGCACTACACAGTGCTCATTACCCACCAGACACAGCTCTCAGATCACAGCTAGTCTCATTCAGGTTCACACCAAAACCTCACGTTTTTGCAAACAGATGTGCTACAAAAGAAATACCCTTAATGTGGGCATGTGCAGTCTTTTCAGTGTTTCCCAAGGCTGGAGGAACCATCCCATGGAACTGTGTAAATCAAGCCATCATGAGCTTCATGTTTTACAATAATGACTCCTACATTATCAACCTATCTACTTCAGCACTAGTTCTGGCAAATATAACCGTTGTATGTATTTGTATTTGTTGACTTCAAGAATCAGATCATTTTTATAAATGCACTGCTGAGAATTTAGGGTCGTATTTAAATTTACATTGCTAAGCTAATAAATTTGTCTTCCATTAAATAAAAATGCAAACATCAACTCTCTATGGCAGATAAAAATAAATCATTTATAAACACCCTCAAAACGTATGAAAATGAATTATTTCATAATTCCGATACTTATGTTCTCTTCTTGAAATACAAATGTAACTTGAAATTCTTGATAACTATATTCAGCAATAATGCTCTAAGTTTAACCCTGATTCTTTTGAAGACTCTGGGAAACCGAATGCCCTCTCAAACAAGAAATCTAGAACTTTTAATACTGCTTAGGTGTTTGCAACTCAACTGCCCAGAGTCTTCCAAATGTTCTTGTAACATCACACTGATTGTATAACCTTTGAGAAGCTTGTGTTTGAAATTCATCTTAAAAACAGAGTGAATGGGAAAAAAATATCAGCTAAGACTTTGCTAGGCAATTCGTTAGTACAGAACACAGCGTTTCTATGCACAAAAGTTTGACCAGAAGCCCAAAGTAAACTTACTCCATGAAATGACCCAAGTTAACATACCAAGAGACTGACCTGACGGCCAGTAAACAATCCACACATGGTTCTTTTTGACACATTCTTGTTGACAGCTTCTTGACATTCTTTTCAGTTCTTTTGGAGCATGATTCTTTTGAAGTCCTAATGCTTAGTACAGAGTTGGTTTTAAACAAGAGCTACCTTTTTTAACAACATAACTCTGGGAAAGATCACAATTCCTCAGTGCACACACACAAAAAAAAAATCGATCTTGCAAACACGTGAGGCACATGAGTAATTTTAGTTACAGGAATAAATTACTCAGTAAATCTGACCCTTTACATGAAAAAATAACCTGAATAAATTAAGAATTTAGCTAACCTGGCCAGGTTCAAGCAGAAGTTGGGACTATTTGTGTTTGAAGACCTCTGCAGTAATTGAGGTTGTCCTGGTAGCTGTCATACTGCCATTTCATTTATGTATGGAAGGCAGCTTCTAAGTTTGAAAAAGAATTTAGCAACCCAGGCTGATGTCTCCACTGAGTACAGTAATTTCTATTACAGTGGTAGGGAAATAGAAACAACCTCATTGCTTGAGATGACCTGGGACACAGACCATACTGTCATCAGGGAGTATTTACATGGAGTTGGCCATGCTTCAACTGCTTAGTTGTTCTGCATACGAACAGGTAGTGCTCTCATGCATTACCCTTGCTTACTATGTATTTTGAGAATGTCACTACATTACCTTTTTTATTCTAAATTCCTTTCCCATCCAAATACCATCCCCCAACCTGTATCCTATGAAGTTGGTGTCTGCATTTTGTGCATTCAGAATGCTGAACACACTTGCATACATAAGCTATGAGAAGCAACAACTGACCAGTGAAGCTCATTTCAATGCATTTGTTTATGAGGTATGGAGAAGTCTTTACTAGTCCAGGAGGGCTAAATACAGATTACAAATCAAAAACCCCTCCTGGACTAGTTATCTCCACACCAAGAAGGTGACAGTGAAGCGCATTTGGCATGCTGCTTAGCTGCGTATTTGTATAGTTCATAATGAATATGTGAAACCAATTTGGCAACCACTGCTTCTTCATTGTACCATGCATGCTCCACCTATGTGGCCCATGGTTCCTGGACCAAGAGGCTGGGGTGAATCTGTCTCTAAGGCAATGGAAAGAGCTCAGCACAAATTCTTGACATCATTACAAAAGGACCCTCCCCACAGTTTCTTCCCAAGTGACCACTGTTACTCCTTGAAGAGGATGGGGAGATGAGAAAGAAGCCTGTTCTTCTTCACGCTGAGATCGATGATGAAATTCATCTTGTAAGGGGAAAAGTGGAGGCAAGTACTTGAACATTCACAGTTTGATGCAAAGCACAGACGAAGTATATTCTGTAGTTGCTTCAGGCAGTTTTGCGCATAGAAAAAAAGAAATGTTTAGAAAATAAAAGTTTACTTTGTCTTTCTGGGTATAGCCAGAACCAGTCTCCATCCCACCTGGACAAGTGAAAATGAGAATCCAAAATTAATCTGATTTGTGGCAGTAAAGGTCCTTAAGTGCTTTCAACTCCTCAATCAGTGTCTTGTTTTGGTTTTCAAGAACAGCCACTCGATTTTCTAGACATTTCACATACTCCTTCTTCTTCCTGCGACATTCACGTGCTGCCTCTCTGCAAAGCAAAAAAGGCCATTCAAATCCAGAACAAGCATTTGCAGCCATGGGCTACTTAACTCTTCAGGTCAAACCTTTACCCAGTACTGCCATTTTCAGAATATGGAGGTATTGTTAAGAAGTGCAAGTGAGGAAAAAACCCTGAATTCATAACAATAGCTCCTCACAAATCACACACACTCAACATCCACATATCATTTCAACATGCAGATCCCAGTAAGACAACACCAATAAAATTCTGTTTCTGTGAGAAAAGGATCCTACTTGTCGACAAAACTCTGCTTGCAGGATTTACATTAGAGCCTTTAGGCCAAGTCGCATGCTGCTGCAACAATGTCATTGATTTTATTATAATAAATAGGTGACTAATACAGACATGGATAAGACCAATGTTCATCTACTATTCTTTATATAGCCTTTAAGTCTTCCCTTTGCTGTCATACACCAGGATGTTCAACTGGTGCAAAAAACCGTACTGTATTTAGAGCACTCAGTTATTTGCTCTCAAGCAATGCTTTAACTTTAATAATAATGTCTGCATCACTGCAACAATAATACAAATGACTCAAAAATAACACAAAATTAACAGTCACTAGGAACCATATCATTCTGTAGTCCTTGTCAGCTGTGCCAAGAACATGGCTGTGGTAATGTGCTAAAACAGAGCTCAAGATAGTCAAACTTTTAAGGCTTGCTTGTGAAGACTGAGCTGCCTGTAGGTAACTTGGTAACATAATAAGAACATCAGTGAGAAATACTGGAAAGGTATTAATGTGCTGCTGAGCATCCTGAAGGCAGGAACACCAAGGCAGAAGCTATCCTGCCCAGCAACAGTAATGCTACCAGTGTGCAAAGGCTAAGTGCCACAGGCCGATGGGAGCCCAGACAGAGGGCTCTCCTCCCACAGTGCAACTTGTCAAAGCAGCACACTGCAGACATAGGTATGTGTACACACTTGTTTGCCCTGAACCTTTAGGTGCAAAGTAGAGTCTGTGTGTCCTTTCATTGCAAACACTACACAGACTGGTGATATAGCCAGTGTTCTGGGAAATGAGAGGACAAAACAAACCCAGTCCTTCTGCTTCTTCAACAGTAGCTGTAGTACTAGGTGAAGTAAGGTTAAGTACTACTGGATCAGGAAGTGCCTCCCAGTGCAAACTACTAACATGTCTCCTTGGGTGATAATATCTTCTTTCTTTTTGTGATTTTTGTGCCAGCTTATGCTGTGTATTAAGCCCCCACAAGTCTGTTGTGCAGTAGCTGTTCACTCCAAACAGCCAGAGCTATACTGAGTTGCAACACAACTTTAAAAATGTAAAATTTATACAGAAAATTTGCACAATAATATCTATGAATATTTACACTATAATCCTCCAGTAAGTACCATGTCACCATCTGCCTTTCTATCCCTTTTTCCTGCTTTGCTATGGAGCCTAGATTTGCAAATACCTATTAAGCAGGCAGGCTGAAAGCACCACATACAACACAATACTGTTGCAAAAGCTGTCAATTTAACTCAAGTGGGGGTAATTCTCCATTGTTTTTCTTGGCTTTCTTAAACACAAAAGCTTTCTTTTGCTGGGGTAAGACTGCTGACTAAATGAGGGTGTTCTGTGATTCTAATTAATTTTTTCTCAAATGCAGAGCCTGAAAGGGTGATATCCACAATTCACTGGTATCAGAAAAATATATACAAAGGAGAGATGGGCAAACTCGGCTGTTCAGCATTATTTACTTCATTAAATAAATATGATACAATATAAATGAACCCATACAACAGCACAGTTTTTTCAGACTGACAGATGAAATTAACATGCTTTCACAGGGGCTTCCCCTCCTCAGAAGGGAGGGAAGCATTGTTTTCTCATTGTCACAGTGTAATATACAGGCTCAAATTTGTGGCCTGTGGATAAGACTTCAAGCTTGGCATGATGGGTCAGCTCAGGCCCACCCCTTCCCTGTTCCACAGCAGTAGGCTTCAAGAGCATCATGCCCAACTTCTCTCTACCGCTCCCTTTCTTCGCTACCTCCACCAGCTCTCACCTCTGTAAGTATAGCTGTTCCTCCTCATCTGCTAAATCCTACAGAATCAAGTCTTCTCTCTCTCAGCTCCACTCTGCTGCCACTACTGGCTTCACAAGACTTCAGTCAAAAGGACTAGTTGCTCGTTTAGCCTTTCCTTGAGCCTTTCTGCCCCTGGAGGAGAAAACCCAAAGGGCAAGCAGCTAAAGAGAACAAGTGAGACAATCAAGAAAGCACTCATGAAGAGCACAGGTGGGCCAGCATCAAGGAGAATGCACACAGAAGGCTAAGGGAAAGAATCCAGGAAAGGAAACTACGTGAATGTATTAACTCAAAACACTGATGTTTGTAACAACATATCTGCAATCATGTAAGTTTCTCACCAATTACTTTTCTCCTTATGCCAACAAATACACACGTCACAGAGTAAGTCTGACACCTTTACTCAAGGTTTCATTGGGCTGCCCAGGGAGGTGGTGGATTCACCATCCCTGGAGGTTTTCAAGACGAGACTGGATGTGGCACTTAGTGCCATGGTCTAGTAACGATGGTAGGGTTGGACTCGATGATCTTTGAGGTCTCTTCCAACCTGGTTGATTCTATGATTGTCACAATACCTGGCATTAGCTGATGTGTGTCTTTGCTCTGCATCTTTAAATAAGGGCAAATTCTTCAGAAATAATTTCAGAAAATGACTGAGAAAGATCAGGACGCTTAGTGCTTGACAGTCCAGTTCTATGCAGAGCTGACTGGGAAAAAAAGTGATATAAATGTACGTGCCTGTTCTTCATTAGACGCACTTCTCTCTTCCGCGCGGCCTCTTCCGCGGGCTGGGTTGGAAGTGCTGGGGAGGACGCCATGACTACGCCTGGGGCGATGGTGCTGGTGGGGGCAGTGCGAATCTGGTAGGTCTGCACATCTCCTGAGGCAGCTGGGGAGACACAAGGAAACATGAAGTCAGTTTGGTGACTGCACTGTGTTCAGCACACTTTTAGCGGTGTGAAGAGCACTAGTCGTCTATCTAATGGTGTACTCTGGGCTCCAGTACAGGAGGGATGGCCATCCTCTGGGCCATCACTGCTACCTCAGCCTAACTTTACTTACACATGCAAGGTTTGGGGCAATTAATGCTGAAAATTGTCTTCACTTGTGCTTGGTAACTTGATTTGTCTTGCTGTATTGCTGTGCTTCTTTCTCCCTTAGTATGTTTCTTTTGACTTCTCTGTTTTTTGGGCAGTTCTAAGGGGAAGGATGGGGTAAACACTATTTCTAGCTATGCTCCAAATGTCTATCTGCAAAGAGAGATACTGCATGTGTAAGTATCTGGCACAGAAAAAAGGGTGTAGAAATGTATCATTTACTCCCACGAGAGAGACAGTGCACTCAACTTCACTATGTCTCTAAAACAAACAAGGTACTGGGTTTCGCTTGTTTATTGTAATCTAGGAGTGTGTTAATTTTGCCTGAGCTCATAAAAAACCACAATACTACATAAGAAATCACGTGTCCTTAAGAACACAAAATCCAGAAGATCAATGCAACAATAGTATTTTTCTCAGCTATGTATTTTCACTGATGCCTGGATCCTCTTCACTGGATAGCTTTCAAATCAACTGCTTTACAATCATAAAAACAGGGGTACACCTTTTATGTTATTTTTAATAAAAAATGTTAATACCCCTCAATTTTTAATAAACCAAGACATATCTTCTAATACAATAAAAACCCCAACTTACTCCAAATTAAACCAGCCCTGCCAAGTGGAGGGCTAGAACAAATGATCCCTTAAGGCACTCTGCTGAATTGTTCTGTGATTTCAAGACTCACTGATTAACTACTTGATGACTAGTTACAAAAGGCCATCCAAAGAAATGATGACTTGTAATAGAAAAGAAGAAAAATTTACTAATAAATTAAAGTGTCCTTTTAGAAAGAGTCAAACAACCTTCTCTCCTATCTTTATTGCTTTGCTTTGTATTTCCTACTGTTGCAGCTATGGGAGAACTCAAAACTCTAAAGTTGCAAAACATATAAAAGGTTTGTATGGACAAAATACAGGAAATACAGCATGGAAAACGAAAAATAAATATATTGTTTTAAGAAGTAAACCCAAAATATCCACAATTTTATCAATCTAAAGGGAAAGGCTCCAAGAAAATGTGACAAATAGCTTTGCCCAGCATTTTCTTTAATAATGTCAGAGACTTATCTGTGCCAAAGCTGTTAATTCTGTCTCCTGACACATTTGAAGGAGTTAGGTTGGCAACCTACATCTGCACGGAGAAAATGTTATACAGAGTGACTGGTTGTGAAGTTTCTCACCTTGTACAACAACTTGATTGCTGGGTACAAGTATCTGCTGTCCGTCTGTGGTCTGTGCATATTGTAAAATGGTGGTGCCAGGTTGGGTTGCAGCTGCATTGGTCATTGTCAACGTCTGGAGACCTTGTACTCCATCTGTGCCATTGTTAGACAACTGTATTGCTCCTCCTTGGGTAATAGCAACTGCAGACAAACAAATCAATACAATATTTAAGACACTAATTTACTCATTAACTTGCAGTATTAAACCTAGATATGGAAGGATACCGATCTGAGTTAAATCCCATGAATCCTTATACACTCTCAAATCACACACATGGCTGTAATGTACACTAATGAAATCATGCTTTGAAAATAAATTTGTCATTTTTTTGTGAGACCCAAACCCACAGCCTAAAATACAAATTAGTTCCTCTAATAAAACAGCATCACACAGAGGAGCTACAATCCTCCCCCAGGGAATACTTTGCAATTTATTGGTTAAGATTTTCTTCTTGGTTGGTTTAGGTCTTTTTCTCAGTCCTTACTTTTTCTTCTCATCTGAAATTCCTCTCCTCTTCCACGCTTTATGCCCTTCAGTCTCCTCTGCTGCTACTGCTATCGCTATCCATCTTGTATTTCACTGTCTTCTTGCTTTGGCTTTTTTTATTTCCTTCTGATTGTATCCCCCCTTCTCTACAATTTCCTCAAACCCTTCTTAGTGGTTTTTCATTCAAAAAGGCCAGTTTCCTTCAAGCAGACTTACTTTGCTGGGTTTTTTCCTTTCTTTCCCTCAATCCTGTCATGCAGGTATACTGGGACATTACCTCCCATTTGGAATTTCACTGTGTTCCCATATAGGGACATACCAAAATCTCAAGTGTCTGCACAAGCAGTTATTTTGCAGTTATAACAGGAATCAGAGGTATTGGGCAAAGTGGCTAAGGAGTAAACAGAGATACAAAATTTTAAAGAGAAAGAAGCAAATAAGTAGTTCTTTCTTTTTGTATATTTAGTACGGCGTGTGTTTGTGTAAGACAGCATGTGACTTCTGTCTTTACTGCTGTATGCTCAACCCTTTCAGTCAAAGCACCATTTATAAAATATAATGAATAAAGAAAACACACAAACATATTTATGATGTATCAAATAAGCTTGTTGAAGTTCTTATTCTTTCAGGACTTTGTAAAAACGTAATCACAGACTGCAATATTTTTTCAGTTAATGAGGTTACAGTTTTGTGAATGAGCATTAGTAATCTGCCAAGAAAGAAAAGAAACTTCCAAATTACCTGATCTAGTTCTTGAATTGAAAAATTTTGTAATAGCATTATGATTAGTTTCTATTTTACCTCAGGATGCACTAGCTGAACCAAGTGGCAAGCAGTCCCTGAATGCTGACTGAACCTTTCAAATACTTACAGCAGGATGTGCTTAAAAGTCATGGTTATCAGTCAAAATAATCATTTTTTCACCTCCTGCTTTGTCCTAGTCCAAACAGTTACAGAAATAATGGTTCTTCATCTTCTCATCCCCACTTACTAGCACCACTGAGAAATTCAGACTACATACTGTACTGCCCACTGCTGGTTTGGTAAATGGGAGTTGGCACCGTAACAGTGGCGATGGCAGGTGCTGCTGTTTCCTCTTCAGACTTTTCTTCTTCAATCCTTGGCACTCCTGGGGCGTCTGAGGACAAGTCATTCAAAATTTTTCTGGCAAAGACAGTGTGTTGTAGAGACTTTAATAAAAATCGGGGAAAAAAGTAGTCTGTTTGATACACAATGCTGGACAAAGCTGTAAAGTGCAGTAAGCCAGCAAGGAAAATATTGGTGTAGAATGAAAAACACACTATCTTCTAACTCTTATTGGAGAGGATTTTTCAAAGGGCTAAGCACGGATCAGCAAGGGAGCCAACACAGAACAGCTGTGCTTCTCAACACAGCTATCATTACATCCCCTTTTTCTTAAAAACATCATCCATTTTCACTTGTTTCCTGCTTTTAGCCACATAAAGATTTGAAGAATGAAAAAGTATGTAAACTTCTATCTTCTCACTTACATTAGGGGAATTGCTCCATTTCAGAGACTGTAAATGCCTCAGCCAGAGCTGAGCACAAAGGAAGTTAGCAGAAATGCTTGTAGAGCAACCAGTTCATAATGTAACACCTGTCTGGGAGACAGTACCCAGTGTCTGAGAGAAGTCACACAGTTATGTTCACAGGTGCCCTGCCTGAGAAAGCTGTGAGATTAGCATGGGTAAAGGAAAGAACAGATTGTTTAACTACCTCCACTAGTTAATTATCCAAAGCCAAAACTGCTAAAACTTCACTGAACATGGCTGTAGACTGACCATAGCAGTTACTGCAATTTGCATCGTTGAGATCAAACATTGTCCCTCCTCAGAGGGCTGTCAAGCCCTTTTCACTGCTGGCATATTCTCTTATGTCACTGCAAAATGCTCCTTAAGTGAAGGGCAGTATTTCCTCGTATGTTTTCCAGTGGATTGGCACTAGAAGTCACAGTGGGATGAAGTGAACACAGCTGTAGACTCTAATTCCAAGACAACACTAATTTCTTAAGTAGGGCTCCTACGGCGGAGGCAGCCAGAACCACGTGTATGGAGCTGTCTGGGGAGAGCAGTCACTCCGCTAAGCAGCCTCAGAAACAGAGCTTTGCTGTTGCTGTTTTGACTCTGTGTGCATGCAAGAACCCCAACACTGCACAAGCACTCCACTGTGCCAAGCACCACTTGGAAAAATAAAAAATTCCCATCCGGAGAGTTTGCAATCTAGGTGTTAGAACAGAAAATCTAGTGAATGAAACTGATGAATAAATATGGACAGAGCAGGGATGATGAGGAACAAAACCCAAGAAGATAAAAAAATCACTTTTCAAGCTTGTGTCAGTACTACCTGGTGGTTAAAACCTACATTTGCCATCATAAAGATGAATTTAAGATAAAAGGTAAGGTGGCAGCTTTACAAGTATAGGAGCTATGAACTGACATGAGGAACACATGATGTACTTTAGTAGCAGAATCACAGTGGAGTTTATGAGGAAGAGGTGTAACTTTCAATTCTGTGAACATACCCGCACCTATCTTGTTTCTGGGGCCAGTTACAGCAGCTTGAATAATGTCAACTGGGAACTCACTAAACACAGCATTGGTCTGGCTCAGCCTTTCTGACATGACCTGCACCAACCCAGAGACTGAGCTGTGTACACAAGATTTACAATTACCAAGTTTTGCTGAGTCACCAGGGTCTGGTTTGAAGACAGAAGCTGTGCTGTGGCATCAGTGTGTGCAATGGAGTCCATCTCAATGAAAAGTTAGCATGCACAAATACTCTCTTCACCATTTTGCTGCTTGTTTACTTAGCTCTATTGTCTTGCCATATACAGCCATTCTTCCATATATAGTAAAAACAAATGTCTCGTGGCAGAAGCAGGCTGCAAGGAGTCTGTGGCAGCCTTGAAGTCAGCAACACTGCTCCTCACATACTTTCCCAGATCTATCATGGCTAGGGATCTTCGGCAATGATTTTCACTGTCTCCAGCAGAACAGCCCTGAAGGCTACTGGAGAAGGTAGAAAACAATCTCCAAGTGCTAAACCCAAATATAATGGTTGAGATGTGCTCAGGCCTGCAGTCTAGCTTCTATTTCTAAGGCTATACTCATAAAGAAAAAAGAAGCATCTGAATTTTCTGAAGCAGCAGGTTAAAACCTACTAAACTCCAGAGCTGTTCCTTAATGCTATTTAGCATGTTTCAAGAATGAAAAGTGAGATTTAGTACAGACAGAAAAAGTTGTACAAAGGCTTAACTAATAAAGCTGTATGAGTGACACCATGTGAAGGAACCACAGTTGGTCTTGCTGCACAGGTACTTGCCATGACAACGAAACACACCAGATGCCTATCACTACATTCAACTCATACCCTGACTTCGAAAACTTTAAACATAAACAGTTCTGCTCAAGCAGAAATTTTCTCTGAGCCATGGAACACCACATGCTCATTTAAAGTCTCATGGGAGAAAGAAATTAAATTTGATTGCTGCTAGCATTTCAACAATAATGAGGAACAATGGAGTTGATTTTTTGCAGACTACAGATTAAACAGAAGGCATTTCATGCAAAGCTTCGATGTATTTCATGTATTAAGTATTCATTAAAGCTCTCTCTAAGGCACCTAGCACAATGATACCTCAATGTTTCCCAAATGTGGCAATTAGCATATTCTCAGCTCATTTCTGTCTTAAGGAGTGTAGCAGCTGAGGTTTCTCCCACCTTCTATTTGCTTATCTCTTTATATCCTATTCCATGGATATTGTCCATATTCCAATTCCCAGACATTGCAGAAGAGAGAATGCAGTTAGATGGTACATCTCAAAGTAACTATACAGTCACACTGTTTGTTATTACTTGTGAATGCACTCATCAAACAAAATGCTTCTCCTTTAACCTCCATACCTGTAGGAGGGTCGTCTGGAAAGGATTTCTCTTCGTTTCTGTGAGTCTGTGACACTGTCTACTGATTCCTGTGAATCTTCACTTTCTGCTATAGTGGAGATCTGTAAATAAGAACAGCAATCAAATTTAACAAGATGCTTCCACTGTCTTTAATTTAAGGATTTGCTGACATCCTGTGAAAAACACTACAATGCAAGTATTCTCCAGTGCTTCTATCTAGGCAACAAACTGAGAGGACATGCTGCCTAGTAACAGATCCAGTAAAGGATAACCACAGTCAGCTATCTACCCATGAGAATCTCCTTTATAATCTGGATACTCCAATAAGAAAATATAAACAGTAATACTACAGTTTTTTGCCTTGCATGTTTCTCTGTTTCCACAAAACAAACAAAGATTTTTTAGTAAAATTTAGGGAGAGAACAATAAAAATAAAATTAAGATAGCAGAAACATTTGGAAACAAAGAACAAAATACCAAACTGGAGAAACATCAATTTATAAACAATGAGACAGATCTGTTAGAGAGAGACTGCCTTTTCCAAGGGAGACTGTCGGGAAAATGTCATACATGAAGATGCTAAAAAGTAATACAGTGGCCCAATTCTGAACACCTGTGCTAAAAAAAAAAACAAAAGAGAAATATCTATGCAGGAAAAATAAAAGGTTTCTATCAATCTTATTTAAATAATTTTAAATCTGAAGCATGCCAGAAGTATAAAACCACATCCAATACATAGAAACAGATCCTGTTTTCCAAAAGGTTGTAGTCACCTGACAGATATACAAAAGCTAATGATGCCTGTGTGAGAAACAGAGCTCACAGCTGGATATTTTATGCACTGTAGGGAAGATTCCTAAAGGCTCAAAAAGCTTGTTGGTGCTCATATCTCACAGATATCAGACAGAGGGCCTGAACAGATCCAAGGCTGACTGTGAACTACTGGGCTTTGAATATTGAAACACGCTGGATTTGCATTGAACCAGGTGAATTCCAAGCATGGCTTCATTGACTGTTTCTTATCTTCCACCCCCAGGCTAGTAACTTGTGCACTTATCTGAAAACTGCTCAACTCTGGTAGATTAAAACTCTAAACTTTTGACTACAATGGCTGAGGAGGGTAGAGCCTGCTGGAAACCCAGCTCTGAAGCTGATAAGGGAAAAACTGAGAGTATTATCAGAATGGCCTAGTCTTAAATTATGCAGGCCTTATTTAAAATAATACCCAGTTAAATATCTGTATCAAAAAGTTACAATACCTACTTTTTAAAATCAAACATTTTTTGAGCTCAGTGTACTAATAGCGAATGAATAATGTACATTCCTTGCCCTGTGTAGCTGCTGTATGCCAATTTCTGCATTCAGTGGTTAAAAAGAAAGTCAGAGGTTTTACAGATTTTAGACTACTGTCTCCTATGTCTCCAAGCTACCATGTCATATTGCATTACCTGTCTTACTTTACAGAAGAGAAAATGCTAAGGCTTTACAAAGCACACAACACTCAACTATTTCTAAGTAAGGATTGATAAGTTTGTTTTAAGCATCATTAACACACAGACATCTGTTTTGTAAACCAAAGCAAATACTGTCTATGTAGCAAAGACTCTCAGCCCAGAATACCAGCCTCATTAATGAGTAAAGATTATAAAAAACCCAACCTTTTGTTCACTTCAGAATAGTATGAACTCTTAATAAAGTTGTATGAAAATACAGTAGAGAGGAAAAGCAGAGTAATGCTATGAGAAAAACCATGAAACTGTTAAACTCACCAAACAAATTCTAGAGGGAAATGAAACTCAGCAATGTTTGAAAGTGAAAAGCGGTTAAACCAGAAAAAAAAGTCACAAAGTAGCAAATACTGTACAGATTCTGCCTTGAATATGCTCTTAAAGTTTATATTAGCGAAATCACAATCCAGGATACAAACACTTGAGAAACCAGTGCCATAACAGGACTACTCCAAAGGCCCAATTCAATTATTAGGAATTTCTTCAGTCAGTACCTGAACTGTCTGGACCTGTGGAGACTGAATGACTGAGGGCTGGGCAGCCTGAATTACTCCATGCACTTGAACCGTCTGCCCATTGGGCAGCTGAACTAAGGTCACCGTGGGCGCAGAAGAGGTTGCGTGAGCTGCTGGCATGGATACCTGCAAAGAGGAAAACAGTGAGCATAAATTAGGTTATTGAAAAAATCTCCTTGTTTCAGTACATGTTTTGGTGAAAGAAGTGTCTCTCTCCTAGACCCCAGCTAGGTGACCCAAATGTTTCAGTGTAACATAAAACCCCCTGAACTGCCTAAGCCAAACGCCTGACATACTGTTAATCTAATGCAGAATTTCTGCAGGCTCAAAACATCATTTGTAAAATCACTGACAAGAATGAGAAAAATACAACTGCCTCTATTTTGAGGTAATCTAATAAAAACACATTATTACCTTTCACTTACTTCAGTTGGATACTGCTAGAACTTGGGTGTACTCCTACAGACACTGCTGAGTCAAAGGCAAAAACATATGGGAGTGGAGCTATTTTTGCTCTCAAGAAAATGCAAAGTGTTTGCCAGATGTAAGAAGTTAAAATCTTTAGAGAATCGTACCTTTCAGACTTTCTACAGACTAAACCATATTGAGTAGCTGGCAAAGTCCATTCAAATGACAAAAACTGACCATGTGTTCAGACAGAAACCCTGTGAGTTCACAGGCAGTTATTGTGATTCAGCATCACGAACTCTAGTATGAGAGTTACTTCTGAGGAGAAATTGCTCACGTTTTAAACCCTCAGTTCCTAAGCACAACTGTGTTTCTCCAGCACAGCCCTGTAGGCGTAGCAGCTATGCCAACAGGGATACACTAATGACTTCAGCACAGTCCATTAGCACATCCTGCACTGGGACTCACTCACTCACTGGGACAGCCGTACCCACACAGAGCTGCTCACATCACGTGGGGAAGTCTCACTCTGGCAGGTCACAAGAACTATTATGGGCAGCTGAAGTGTCATGAACCAAGGCTGCTGCACGGCTGGGCCCCACTGGACATCCAGTACTCAGCAACTGTCTGGTGACATGATGGGCTGAGACATCCAGGGCTGGGAGGCTCCTGAAAAACAGGAGGGTGCCAGGGCTGCCATACCAGCGCACAGCACCCTCGGGCTGTGCCCCTCTCACACATCAGAGCCCTCGGGGAGGGACTGCAGGCAAAGGTGAGCTGCCCTGGCAGACCTCAGCCAGGTCATGGATCCATGACTAGCCAACCTTCTTCTGGGCACCCAAGTTTGGAAAATCTGACAATCCTCCAGTGTTCACCAGCATTCTCAAAAAATTAAATTCATGCAGTTGCAGTGCAAGAAGGGGCTGCACTGCTGCCCTACCTAATCTCAAAGGGCTGCTATGTGTCAGATGCAGAAGGAAATCCTCCGCTGTCCCTGTGAACACATGGTTCTCAGAAAGCTGCAATAGCTGATCTCTGATTTACATAAACATCCACCACTTACAAGGAAATCTTGCTTAACAACAAAATTAAAGGGAATTACATGTAGACCTCTCTCCTCCACAGCTGTCTCTCCCTAATCCACCAATTTGTATTTGCTTTTACCTTCCCTTTTCAGGAAAACAGCTGCAGCATTACAGGGTGATACTTAACTCACATCTGAGAGAAACCAGTCCTGAGATTAACAGGAGCACATTTTCCTCTGGCAAATTATATTCCTTTACCAAGCAACCTTTTTTAATAATGCATGTCTGACTAAACAGTCCTTGGCAATGACAGCAAAGCTGATCAACTGGAGGCCACAGTGGTTGGATTAAGCCCACAGCCGAGTGTGACTTCCGCAGATGTCTCTGACTCATACCTTGTGGAACTGGGACGAGTTTCCTTTTGACTCTGAAAACTACCCTTTATACTCACTAAAAATGCATCAATTAAACTAAGTTTGCAAGGGAGGTGACCTTACAAGAGATAATGAAAGAATCAAATTGACATAATTTATTTAGATTTGGCTAAGCCTCAGAGGGCACTCCCTAATGCCAAACACTGCCACTTCACATCTTAATGGAACAATAATGTAACACTGTTGTGAACCAGACAAGGAAGTATGTTTACACTGTTGTATCATCTCCACAAACAACATACAGGCTGGTGAAAAGCTAAGGTGCAAATAATCCAGTGAATGACAATATGGTGGTTCACATGGATTTTAACCACACCTGGATATCTTTTTCTGGAAAAAAACTCGGAAAAAACTCTCATTCAAGTAGTGGGGTAATTTTGTCCAAGTAAAGTGCATGAAACCCACTGCATACTTGGAAGTTCAGCTCCCTGGAGGTTAGTGTGTTAGCACACGAATTTAAAACATTCTTGCTTCTCTGGACTAAATCTTAATGCATATCAAGTGAGAAGCAGTTTACTGGTTTTGCAAGAGAAATAAACTACTTCCACTCAGTTCACACTGAAGTGTTATTCACACCACCTACATCCTGTGCCTAAGTTAGACAGTGAGAAAACTGCCCAAAGAGGCAAGCTGGTGCAGAGCAGCTGGTGGCTTGTAAATTCATGCTACAGCTTCACCCAACAAAATCACCCTGTGCATTTTAACAGATCCAATCCCTGTACTATCACCTGAATGGAATTGTACTGTCCCCGGATTACCAAAAGGTGTAATGACTTTAAAAAGACACTAATAATTTATCAAATGGTAAGTGATTTAACATCGTGTCACTTAAAAGACACTCAGTTCTGCAAACTGAGATCTAAAACACCTGTTTGTTCTCTGCACACTGCAAATAGTTTTAAAAGTAAATGGCTACAGGAGAGAGACAAACAGATTCGGTACTCATTTATACAATGGAGTTGCTTCTGTCAACCACCAGTGTATCCACAAATGAAACCAGGCTCCAAAATCAGAGGAGATGTAGCTGGGACTGCGTTTCTTGTCTCTCCAAGATAATTTGGGGATAACAAATTATTTACTTCTGTCTCTCTAAACAGCTAAGAATTCTGTGAAATTCTGGAGACAACGGGATAACATGAGCTGTCAAATGCCAGATTGCTCCACTTGAATATAAGGCTTATAATATTAATCCCATCTGATAAGATGTTGTATTTGCTGCATTATTTATCTATATTTTCAGTTTGTTTTCTTCAGAATTAAACTGACTACTATAGACAAGCTTTTAACAGAAAACATAACAGCAAGACAATCCAGTCAATATAAAGACAGTAAATTACATGTATTGCAAAAATACCTTCCAGTGGTATGGTAGTGGTAAAGAATGCTAGAAATAGTTTCATTTGTTATTGTGTTAGCATTACACAATTTACACACATACAGTTCTTCAGAACTAACACAGCCTAGTGTGATGGGAAGTTAAAAATCTCTACTGCTTTAAAAATGTGAAGACAAATATTAAAGGAATTATACATCACACCTATTTCAGAATGTTATCAGTGTAATCTTGTCTCAGGCTTGTGAGAAGACATTATCCTTCTTAAAAATATTATCCAATAGGTAAAACTATTATACCATATTATTTTTATACCTGGGCTAACGTTGCAATCTGTGGTTGTGCCTGTACTGTCATCTGTTGGGTTTCTGCCTCTGTAACGGCTGCATCTCCACTCTGCTGGTTCTCTGCTCCAGATTCCATGGTCATTTAGTTACCTACAATCACAATATTGGTCGTAAGTCTGGGTTGGTATGCAAGTCCATTATTCTTGGTGGATCTGGTAGCAATCACTGCAGCTGAATTCCCATTACTACATACTGTTTTAATTTGCTTATTAAACATTGCCAAACTATTAGCATTCAGGCAAAATCTTTTCATGCTGGGTGTCTGCCTCAGGTTGATTTTTCTGTGTGTAATGTTTCTGAAAAACAGGTCCAGTCTCCTCCAAAAATAAGATCAGAAAAAAAATGGGGTTTACTCATCCTAAAAAGACTGCTTGAGCAATTGCACTATGACGATCTAGCACCTCTGCAATTTGGAATAATGACCAGCAGTGTGTCAGCAAGAGCACTCCTTCAGTGCCAAGGTGACAATATGCCCTGCTACAGCCCTCCCTCTCCCCCACAACTGCAGTCTGCACACAACCAACAGCACTTGCTTCTGTGTTGGGCACACTGTTTGCAGTCGTCTTCAGTCTGAACTAAATATGCAACAACTCCATGCAAGTTCTTTCCACAACCTGACTGTGTATGGCTCTATGTCACACAGTAACTTTTCTACCCAGTAGTTTTGAAGCCAGTACACATAACAATGGAGGCCATTTCTACTTGAACCTTACTGCGAACATTTTTATATTCAGACGTACATAGTAGTTTGCCAGGACCCAAGTTTTGTACCATACGTAGCTCCTAATACACTTACATTTCTAAGTAGTAACTGAGCAAGCTTAGATCACCAGAACACACAACTCTATAAAAAGAGGTTGCATAACTTCCAAACCCATGCATGTAGGCAGAGTGCAATGACTGTTAAATTCTGCACTGATCTGTGAAAATCACTCTTCAGTTCTTCTTTAAATACTGATATGAAAATATTTGATCTAAAAATCAACTTCAGAATACAAGGAAATGTTCCCGATGGTGATACAGCAATACCAGAACTCCAAATACCAAATACTAAGAATGGGTATTACCTCCAGAGCCACGACACTAATTCTGATTACCACCAGGAGCTGCCTAGTGTGCTCAGGGCTCTGGCTACCCTAAGGCAGCACAACTCTCTTCAGAGCCAGTGCAAAACAACCAGTAGAGCATTTTGGCTTTGGGAAGAGGCCTGGAGGCAGAGGACACTCAGATCAGAAAGGTGGAAAGAAGCAGCAATGTCCCTCTCCTTCTTCAGCTTGACTGCCCCCCCCTCCCCAGGAAAAGACTTAGAAGTGTCAATACAGATGGTGGTACCATGTCTGCACTCAAGACATTTTATTTTAAACACGAAGTCAGGGAAACTTCTATTTCAATGAAAACTATACTTCAGTATTTCAGGAAAGAGAATAATACCCTTTGGAGATGCACTGCCTAAAGCAGCAGTCACACTTCAACCTCGAGTATAATATAAATGTCTGTCTTACCGTGAACTATTGCTAATCAACAAAGGTAAAACAGCATTTCAAAGTAGCAGCTGCATCTTACATCAAAAGAAAGCAAGTCAATGTATATAAATCAAAATCTACATAGTTAGTATTGAAAGTGACTGTTTAAATGAGCTTTTGTGCGTGTGAATGCTGAAATGTTTAAGAATCAAATAATTAGTTCCAACATCAGTTTAAAAGAAGGGAAAGAAATGAACCTGGTTGTCCTTAAAAATAAACAATGAAAAAAACTTACATGTTTATTTAAAAAGAAAATTAAATGATTCTACGCACTGGAATTTTGTTATGTCTCTCTCTGTTGCCATGATTTCTCTCCCAGATAAACCAAGTACTAGAGTGACAAATGCTCACAGATAAATAATACTCTACCTGGATGTATATATTTGTAAACTGACCATGAAAGAGATAAATTGTAAACTCAGTGTGTTTTAAGTAGTCTAGATCCTACAATTTTAATAAGAATTTCAAGAATAGACAATGTCCATGCAAATACTATAACCCCATTCTTTCCTACAGTGCCATACTATCAGTTGCATTTCATCTTTCAAAAAGCACAGAAGAAAACTCATGCACTATAAATATTTTTAATACACATTACCAAACAGTTCTTAAAGACTTAATGACAACAGTTTAAGTGCTTTTCTATCCCAACTTTAACACACCAGTTATATTTTAACAATCTTACTCCTCCATGTTATATGTTAAATGTTTTTTGAGTATTCTGCATTTTCAAAATTGCAAACTACAAACTAGACTACCTTGGATTTTTACGATTTCAGCCAGTTTGTCCAAGGTGAGCAAATCAACAACTTTTTCCCAATTCTATGCATGTATCAGGCTGACTCCTGCCAAAAGACTACCTCATCGGAACCATTGCAGGAGCAGTTCTTTTGCATCAGCAACATCTCCCAGCCAAGTATCTGAAAAGACCTTTAAAAAACAATTTCCCACCTACAAATTCAAGTATGTTGCAAAACTAATAATGCTTTTGTTTGCTCATAGAGACTGTGGCTCCAGCATGGAGTCAACTGCTATACAAATGGGATCAGAAATAGAGGAAATGTGCAAGTGAGGAGTCTCTTGAATCAGGTATTCAGCAATGTTCACAAAGGTAGATGTGTTGCCAAATTCCTATGCTGATAAATGTCTTCCTAGGAGGGATTTCCAATCCTCTCACACACTATTCAGCAAGGGACCTCTGGTTTCACAAGCCTGGCTTCCACACTTGCATCATCTTTTGCATATGCAATCAGCAATAGGATTAACTGTTTGAGACTCTCCCTCCTCTGCAACACCAACATTTTGGAAATCAAATGAACTGCAAACACCTAAAAGGAACTTCATCATTATATACTGAGGGATTTCCAATCCTCTCACACACTATTCAGCAAGGGACCTCTGGTTTCACAAGCCTGGCTTCCACACTTGCATCATCTTTTGCATATGCAATCAGCAATAGGATTAACTGTTTGAGACTCTCCCTCCTCTGCAACACCAACATTTTGGAAATCAAATGAACTGCAAACACCTAAAAGGAACTTCATCATTATATACTGTAAGCACAAAGCAATGCAGGAAGCTGCCTGCAAGATTTACATCTTGACATGTGCAATTTAAGTGCATTTCCAGCAACTTGTAGTTTTTGGACAAGCCCTCAGTCTCATGTTCTAAAGTACTCTTGAATTTGATTCAATTTACCTTGCACTTATACATCATAGTATTTGTATTCTAACATCTTCACTACTATCTTTTGCAGTCATTTGTGAGAAAAAGTAGGAATCAGATTTTTGAGCACCATGGCATCATTTGCCAGATACATTGGTGACTACACTGTTTCACGTTTGCTTTAGAAGTAGACTATGATCAAGACATCCAGGACCATGCACTCTGAACATAAACACTGAGTTGTGCGTACAGGTAAGACTATGATGGCTGAAATTAATCTGGTCAGTTCCTATTATTTCTTGCAATTTACATTGTAACAGATGAAAATATGTTTGGTTTGAAACCTTAACCTCCCCACAGGTACAAATGAATGCCAATCTTTACATCTCCTTTCTTAGCACTCATACCCCTGGTCTAGAAAAGCTTTGCTGACCAGTACCCCAATGTCCTTCTGTTCCTGTGGGTGCTCAGGCCCACCCTGCTACCCCATGCTCCTGCCCTGTTCACTGGCTCACCCTGCTCCCAGGGACTGAATTCCCTGGCAGCCACCACACCAGGACTTCTCAGTTGGAGATGGGCAAGTGTCCTTGTGGGAAACAAGTGTCCAGGGCATGGACAACATATAGGAGCAGAGGGAGCACACTTCTCATTTCTCTTCGTTTTCAGGCTATTTTCCACCTTATTAGAAGAGGAACCCCCTCACACACACACTTTGAGAAGAGATTAGTAATTGCTGTAGTTGAAACAAGTATTCTAAATTAACCTAACTGAAAAAAACAGTTAGCTATTAACAACCAAGAGCTGGAAAACCACAGACTGCTTGCCTAAAACATCCTGGCTATGAACTCTGAACACCAGGTAAGAAAGATGATGAGACTACCTGGTTAGAGAGGGTTTAACTTGTAACTTATGTAATACAGAATTTTCTTTATTAGTTCAGAAGAGGTAGTATTATACTTACTAACACTTTATTAATAGCATACTTACTAATGATCTGAAACTCTGGCGGTGAAGAGCCACATAGTGAAACATTCAGCTGACACATGGTAATTTATTTTAGCCAAGTCAGGACTGGGAGAAAGGAGTTCAGCAGTAGATAACTAACTGTACTAGATGAATTTACACAATGACAGCAGAAGATGGATGCTAATAAACTCAAACAGTTGCAGAATGCAAAGAAACTGACCTACACACACTGTGGAAAAATCCAAATAATCCTGTCTTCCTAGTTGCATAGACCATGAAAAGGGGCCCGAAGACTACTGCAGATAGACTACTTCAGGATTCTGCTTAACAGGCATCTGTGACAAGAACAGCTGAAGTGTTAGGCTGCAACAATAATAAGAGACAGGGTAATCTTTTAACTACTCTCTTTGTATAGCTGGACCTTATACATCAGGTGGATTTCAGTGCAGAGGTCAGAAGCCCATCTTAAAAATGTGTCCTGTGGAATTTGGGTGTCCAGAGAAAGCAAGTATTTAGGGCAATGAAAACCTGCTGCATGAAGAGACCAGGTAGAATTTTATTATTTACCCCAGAAAGGAGAGAAATGCTTCAAACACTAGAAAACATACTTAAATTAGTAACAGGGTAAGTAAACAAGAAACATTCACTGTCTGATTATAAAAAGTGAAGCTTAAAGGTGTCAAATTTTAAAGGGGAAAAAATGAAAATTTAAAAATATGCATAAAAATTATGAAAAATGATATTTCATGTACTACACAGAGCAACGATGCTACTGATGTAAGAAATTTATTAGGATTTGACAGGGCTTAGACATGCACTTGGATAACAAGAATATCTTGAATTAGTACAGTCACTTCATACCAAAAAATGTGCAGAACTGAAAGGAAGATAAAAACCTTGTGAGTCAGGATTTAAACTGATCTCTAATCCATAAATATTCAAATAAAGATATTCATAAGGGGAGAAGATTACGTCACATGTAATTCTCGCAGGTCCAGTAGTCTTTTGAGGTACCTACTGATCTTCAGCATCCTACAAACAGGATGCTGAACAAGGTGCTACAGGAAATGCTAACTCCTGTAATCCCTTAGTGAGCATCAATGTTGAGTATTCAGAGCATGAGCAGTTACTTGCCTCCTCTCCCACCTGCTTCTAGAGCCAGGAAGACAGAAATCTGTCCTCCCACAGCCTTCATCTCATCTTCTTCACTCTTTAGTGCCCACCCATTGATATGTCTGTTGTCTCCCTGCTATATCTTGCTTTCTTAGCTCTTTTTCTATCTCCTGTCCCAAACACCCCCATGAACTCCAGCATGTCTCCTGAAGGTTAGGCTCTGCTCCTTGGTTTCTCCTTGCTCAAAAAAGCCATAGACCTTTCCTGCTCTGCAGACAGGCTGCTTTTCATGTCCCAAAACAGACTGGAGAAAAAAAAAAGGTGGAGGTCCTTTTCCAAGCACCATTAAATCGAAGAACCAAAATACCAAACCGTGGCTGTTACAGCAGATAAAACTTCCTATCCTGTTTTGTACATGAAGATCCTGAATGTCCCAAAGCTTTCTATGTTTTTTAGTTGTACAGTTGGCACAAACTCACTACCTCTCCCTGCAAGCTTTTCTTTTCTCTCTTTAGTAACATTATGGTGACAATTCACTGTTAGCAGTTAATGCTCACACTGACAGTTACTGGCCACACAACACAGCTACACCTCGAGGCAACACTGTTCACTTCACACCTCAGAGTGCTGTCCAACCTGCTCGCAAGCAAGCACAGCTTTTATCAAGTGACATGCTTTACAGTCTCCTCCCCTGACTTCTGGATTTATTTTATTGAAGCACACACATAAGACTTTGAAGGAAAACATGACAGTCTCCAAAACCAGCGCAGAGACCCAACAAACCCATGTCCATTTTGAGCCCAACTTGTGCCACATCCAGTCACACATTCACCCAGCCAACACCTGCAGAGACACCTCTACTACCACATTAGGCTCCTGATCCAGTTCAATATCCAGTCACCCAGCTGCTCATGGCAGCCAAGGACTAGGGTAGCTGAGGGAAGGGAATTGAGGCAATGCCTATTTCTCAAGCCCTGTATTTGGATTTATTCACAGCAGATGTGCCAGTACAATGGTTCAGGAAGGAGATACAGTTCCACTGTCCAAACTTCCAGGAATTCAACTCATTACATATTTACTGCATAAGGCTTTATAAAGCCACAGATCTACCATGAAAGCACTGAGAAGGCCAAACACCACTATTGTACACAATTATTTGTTTCCACCTTTCCAGCACAAGTACTGAGAACATCCACATGCAATCTGTAAACACTTCTGCTGTCACCTTGCAGTGTGGCAGCTCTCTCAGCCTCAGCTCAATAACTACTTCATGAACTCCATTCAGTGGCTGCCAGACTGAAAATGTTCAGAGAAAAGTAATTTTACTTACAGCTAACACATGGGACTTCAAATAACCAGTAATAAATGCTTAACAGGACAAGACAGGCCCGTAATTATCTCTGTCACTAATGACTAGAGTGGGTTGGCACAGGAATTGCAATTTACACCACAGCTTCTTTGTCATCCCAAGCTGGCACTGTCCCTGCCGCCGCTCCTGGGTTATTTGCTCCTCCTGTCCTCTCCCTCGGGTGACAAGATTGTGCGTCACACTGTGGACACAACCCACACTTGCTCCTTCATCTCAAATCTACCTTTTGCCACACACTGAATGGGTTCACCACAGAGGCACTTGATGATCACACCAGCTTCTAGGTCAGGGCAGCCCAAAGGCCAGGCAAACCGTGTAGAAGTTGAAGTAAAAGAACAGCCTCAACAACCAGCTCCACTAAAAATGCCAAAAATGGAGAAGAGTCTTCAGATTATTTGTATTCACACACAGCAATCTGCCAGGCAAACCGAAGAATAAAAAGCTGGAAAAATTATTCTTGTCACTGAAGTTACAGTATTTGATCTTGAACATACAAGAAAAACTTAATCTCACTGTAAAAATATGTTGCATGAAGCAGAATCATTCAATCAGCTGAATGCAGTATCTGTAGTCCCACTTCTGCCTCCAGTGTCTGAAAACTCTTTGCTGACTGAATACACTCTGCAACAGCCACTGCAAGAGAGGTGAACAAGGTAGGATTTTCATACAGATCACAGAAGAAATGCAACCAGGAGCCTTGATTAAACGGAACAAACTTTTCCGGCTCGTGACTTTTCCAACAAAACTTGTAGTGCACTTCCAAAGTCGGTGAAAATTTCTCATACCTAACAGATTTAGATATGCAAATGATGAAAATATTGGAAATTACTTATGTTGCATACTCAACCCCACTTTCACTAAAGAAAAAGCAGTGGCAGATTTTAAAACAAGAGCAGAAGACCAAAAATGTGATCTCACAGCTACAGTGGTGAGTGCCCAAATCAGCTGTCACCTCTAGGTTTTGTTTTCTGTTAGCATAACCCAGGGAAGCTGACATTTACCAGGCAGATGGTGAATCAGTAGGCACAGGTAAGGTGCGTGAGTGAAAGTTGCTCGAACACTCTTCACTGTTAGATTTTCCTGATTTGACTCCACACTCTTGGCACTGTACTACTATGTGGTGTTTCTGCCTTCAAGCTTTTTAAAAGGAAAAGAGACTCTGACAGCAATTAAATGCAATTAGTTTCTTCTTTCACAGGTTGTATGAACAAATACAAGAGCATCCAGCAAGCAGTAGGTACACACACGTAATTTAATTTAAGTTTAATCTAGACCGCCTTTTCTTCTTCAATATAAAATATCAAGGGACCTAACTGAATTGTAACCTTTCCCTTTGAGACTGAATTTGGCACTAATGTAGGGGTGAACCCTCCTGAACAACTTCAAAAACCCCAAACTATGTATTTTAATTCTACTAATAATATACATATTTTTTAAAAAACCCCACCTTCTTCCTAACCTTTTCTAATAGTTGGGATAGGTCTTACGTGAATACATGAGTTCTGCATAGAGCCCAGTAGAAGAGCCCAAGGGGAGAGACCACAGCAAGCATTTCCTAAGGCATTAACAATGAAAATCAAACAAATGTGTCTCCACTGTCTTATCCCCTTACCATTCAGAAATGACCCCAGAATACTGTCACACTTCACTTAGACAAAACATCAAAACAAATCCCAGAAAGGTTAAAGTCATTAGGTTACTATTATTATTACTGAAAACATAATCCATAAATAAGTTCTATTTATAAATGCTCTGTGCTCCTATGGAACGCATTTAGGGGTATTAAAAGACCAATTCACATGCCTGAAGTCTGTGATCCTTAACATGCAATGGAATTGTGATAACTACTTATAAACACTTTCATGCGTAGTAAAAAAGTCAAAAAACCCAAAACCCACCAAAAGATATCTGCAAACTGAATTTTAGAGAAACAAGACATTTTTAAGGATGTCCTGGGCAATATATGCAGCCTATTCACAAAGACTTCTGAGGATTCAGCCCATTTTGTAGTTCTTAACACACTGGTTGTCGATATCCTATGTATGCAGTGCAATTACATAGAAACTGACCAGGCTTTACTACCATCTGTGCTCTGACAGTATTTTTAGAACATAAAAAGCACGTAATTTTCAACCTATGCTGATTTCTTACAATTCCTACTAACTGTAAAAGCTTTCCTTTCACAAAATGTGAAACCACATGAAATTGTCAAAACACACGCCTCTCTTCTCCCTGTGTCTGCTGTGTACTCAGTACCGTGGCTCACCTCATCATGTGTAGCTGCTGGTTACTTAATAAAAACCGTCACAACAGTTGTGTATCTGAACAGTATCATTAGTGTGCAGACACAACATAAAATACAGGCATCTAATGACTTTTTATGATGCTTTTTAAGAGCTTATGCTCCCGCCGAATACACCACACACTCCAGGAACAAGCTCTTTGCAATTGTTACAGGCCTAGCAAGTTATTACTGAGCACAGCCACTCGTGACAAGCTTTAATTTCTAGTGCTAGCCAAATTCTTGTTTTACCTTTGACTGAGACAGCAATGGGTGGGGAACTGAGGAATGTGTGACTTCATTGGATCTGAAGCCGACCTCAGCCTAACTGACAGCAGTGACCTGAAGTCAGGCACCCTCTCATATCTGCCCTTCTAACTTCAGTGCTAGACTGTGTTGACTGCACACTAGTCTGATGGCAGTTTTTACTTAAAAAAGGATGATATGATTACATCTGTACTACAAGTAGGTGGTCCAGCTCAGGCCATGGTGAAAGCTTGCTGGATGTAAACCAGCACTCATCTAAAGGCCTATTAATGCAGCCTGAACCCAGGTGACATGAGTACAGCAATACGTGAAGTAAACTAACATCTTTCCTGCTATAGAGGCCCTGTGCCTGAGCTGGTACACTCTGCCTCTCAGTGCAGGTTGTCAGTTTGGGCCCAGCACCACACTAAAGTAGCCCCATGGCCCCTGTGTAAGGAGGTAGGTTGTACCTGACTGGCACAGCAAGCAATTTAGAAACAGCTCTCTGATACCACCCAGATACCTAGATAGGCCAAATAAATCATTTATCCTGCTGTGCTGGTAAACAAGCAGAACATTTTGAGCCACTTCCTTCCGTAGCAAACGCTGGCGTGTGAAGGTGTTCCAGCAGAAGAGCTAAGGCAGCCCAGTGTGACAGAAAGGAGAGCTAATTCCACTAGCAGAGACCCTCTGCTTCACCAATGACAGGGAGAAAAGAAGACGGTGTCACTACAATAATTGAAGGGATATTCAGAACAGAAAATCATGCCAAGTTAGCAAGGTCAAGATCCATCTAAGAAGGTGCGTGTGTTCCTTTTTTCCACTGGGTAGACCTGTCAGAACTTGAGATTTCCACTTGACCTGCCAGAGTCATTCAGAGGGATCATATTATATTTGTTCCCCTCCATATGCATTTCTTTTAGTCTTTTACTGCCCCACCATTCATTGTAGCAGACTAAGAACCATGTAAATGCTGCATGACATATCTGACAGTGTTCTGACATGCTGTAAAGATCTTTGTCCACTTGCCAAGCAACTTTAAAATATCCCAGGTCTGAGGCATCAGCTGGAGGAACTGCTGCAATCCCAAACCTGGGGTGGCCTGCAGCTCTGTAGGGAGAGACCCTATACATTTGTATTAAATAAAGGGTTATCTCTGAGGTGGGGAAACTACTGAAACTTGTTCTCAGGAAATAGCTGCAGAGTGATGACTGACTGTTCCACAGGGTCACTCTCCTAGAGGGACGCAGGACTATGATGTTGTTAGGACAAGGGTATTTAACCTTAACTAACTGCTGCACAGTCTTCGCTCTATATATATGTGGTATAGAGAGCCACAATCTCCATATGTGCCAAATGTTTTGGTGAAAAAGCTAAAGCTACTTTGAAATTATATGGAAGACTACCCAGTTCTCTTTTGCTGCGCAGAGCAGATCAGGAACAACTTATAAGAAGACATAAATAAACTCAGAGCATTACACAGGCTCACACCAGTCTGGTTAACATGAGTGCTTCAAGCCCAAGGGCCAAGAATCCAACATATAGTAATCTCAGACCAGTAACAGAGAAATGAAACACCTTCACACAGGTGTTTCCTTAATTGTATTAATTTAAATTACATACCAGGTATGATTTAATGGAAGCCTACACAGGAATGTGATAAAACAGATAACCACATAAACACGTTTATTATTACCTGAAATATTTATATTCCATAATAACTTGTTTCCAGAGTCTCAGTTAAGTTTTACAATGTGAAAATATTAATATACATATCACATTTATCAGAATAGGGTACTGTAAGACTGGACCAAAGGTTCTTAGAGATTACACTGATTAAAGATGACACTCTAAAATAATATGAATGCAAATTTATATTCTGAAACTCAATCTTCTGGGAAGTCCCAGATATTCAGGGGACTTCCGCATGAATAAAGTAAATCTTTCCTCTTCCACCCTATAATGAGGGAGAGCAACTGTCAGTATTTAAATTTCTTTGTTTGGTCTAAAATGTAAATTGGATATCTGAATTTCATCATCTGTTTCTTTTGTTCATGTAAAAATAATTAAAAAAAACAACCCTGAGGTATAAACACTGTAGGTCACCTCAGCAAAATGCTGCAGACTGAAAAGGGTCAGATGCTGGAATCCCAGAGCCACAGATCACAATTGTTTTCACAACATACTTCTGTTTCAGAGAACTATCAAATCAGTTAAGGAAGCCAGGGCAAGCATGGAGTTTTAGGTATTTATCAGCTGCACTTGACAAGAGAATTTTAGGTAGAATTTGTGTCTGTGCTGAGATTTTGTCTGTTGGTGAGAAGGGACAGCTCCACTGCTAATGTTTCTAACCCACTTCTGAATGTCAGTGGCTAAAGCATTAATTGATAAGAAATGTCACTTCATATATTTATGCTGCAAGCTTTACAGGCATAAACTATTAAACACTACTCATTCTGTTTGATGCTTGGAATGTATGTGGTATTTCTAGAGTTCAGCCCATAATATAGAAGCATGAGGTTATATAACCTGGTAAATATTGTAAAGTCTTGTTTAAAAAAACCAGAACACTTCTGACAAGTTCAGAAAGAAAACAAGACAAAATGGATGTTTCAGACCAACGTTTTCACTGTTTTATTAATAGAGTATCTTTAGAAATGGTCAACTGAAAGGAAGATAGACTGAATTATATATACAAAGCTGACAATTCCCAGGTATCAAGTCAAATGTCTGAAAAAATTCAAAGCAATCTGTATCTGTACAACCAACATACTTTTGTTATGATTTAATAGCTTTGTTTCATTTTTAACAGGCAGTATAGACTATTTTTTGCTTCAACACTCTCAAGGAAGTGAAAATCTTTGAATTCTTTCTGCAGTTGGAGTGTTACAGTAGAGTATGCCCAGGTATGCACAAGAGAAACAGCACTTCCATACAAACCTTGCCCTTGTCCAATTTCTGAACGCATTCTATTCACAAAATTGACTGCAGTATTAAAACTAAAAGATTTGGGTCTTAAACCACAGCTCAGACTTGGAAATACTTTTATATCCTAAAATTGCTCTGATTTTACCAGTGATACTGAAAACATCATTGCTTGGTCAATTAGCACTAGTCTTGAAGGAACAGCAGACATTATCTTGCTTAATGCACCAAAATTAAATCTAGGGCCCATGCTCTCCCTCAAAAACAACTGAAACGAAACAGTGATCAAATTTTATAGTAAAGTCATTTTGACTATTGTTATCAACCGAGTGGATTCAATTTATTTTTCATGTGTTTCTTTATTTGCCTGTGCAGTGCAGGAGAGCCTCTTAAAGAAGAAAAATCTCTTATGCCTGCCAGGCAGATCTACTCTGCAAAAACATCATCTCCAGAACAGAGAGTAATTTATCTTGGTTCTCAAATACTTAACTGGAGTTTAAGACCTGCATTACCTGTGGGCAACACAGCTGTCTCCATGGACCAGGGATGTGATTTCCCAGTAATGCTGAAGGTCAGCAACGACCCTAAGTAAGCAATGGGAGCCAAAGATGAACCAAAAAGGGACTGAGAAATAAAGAGAATCTGTGTTTTACATCAGTGTATTGCACACAAAAGAAAACCTCCATTTTGCTTTCTGCAAATACAGCCTTGCAAGTATTTCTGTTTGCAGCACTGCTAGCTCAGGCTCTACTTTCCTCTAAATTCTTTCTTACACCTTTACAGCTGTCTGTGAGGCTGTCTAGTAAATAGGACTGGGCAACCAATTTGCACTACAGACAAGAAAATCCAACAAGTTTCTATCCCAGATCAGTTCTCCAATCCAGACAGTCGTACTGGTGCTACTGGCACAGGAGCAGGAACAGGGGAAGGTGGAGCAGAGTCTACCCTGGTGCAGCCAGGCCGGGCCTGCCAATGAGAGCAACGTGTATCAAATCATGGGTACAGCTGTCACAAGGCTGCGGGAAGTCAACAAGGATGCTGAGGAAAAGAAAACACCTATATTCTGTAATTTGATTGTTAAGAGTTGTACTGATGACAGGCTGGAAACAGGATAGCTATTTTTTATATAGCCAACATTAGCTTTCTGAGGATTGGGCAGAGATGTATTTTTTCAAACAGCCACACGGCTAATGAAGCAGCTGTTTGCAGCAGGTAACATACTACTTCCTCTACTCAGTCCAGGACAGTGTGCACTGGTTATACACATCTCATTAACCTTACACTACTACTTCCACATGAGTAATTTCAACCACCATTATTATTATCATTATAATTTTAAAATCCAGAAGGCAGGCCAAGGGCCCTATCAGCTTGTAGTAATAGTGAAACTACAGCAAGGTCACTGTCCATGTGCCTTGGGCCAACTGACAGGATTTACACTGAAGTGTTGGACCTGGACCCCTTCTAGATCTTCGTATTTCAACTTAGGCTAGGTTAAAGAAATGTTATCTATAATTCTTCCCACGTGACTGGGATCCTCATAAAGAAAAAGACCTAACAGTTACACCGCTCCAACCTCTTGAGAAGACCTGAACCTGCCTCTGATAAGGAGCAGGTAGTTCAACCACACAGATGTCACCAGGCTTTCAAAACAGGGAAACTTTCCCCTCATTTGCCTTTTTTTCTCCCCTTCAACTGAGACACTTATGGTGTTCTAGCTCTCCTAGCTGCAAAGACGAACTGATGTGGCTCTGATTACCATGGACAGAACCTGACTCTTTCTTCTTGCAGTCCAAACCATGGATGTGCTGCAGTTTCCCAGTATGGGTCTGCAGACCCAGCTCTCTGCTGCTGAAGGGAGAAAGTGATGTTCCCCTCCCTTTCCCTCCAGTTCCTCTGTGAATTTGCACTGGTGTTGGTGCTAACAGTGTCTCAATCACCAACCGATTCTGCTCACTCAAGCAGAAGAAAACTAACCTGACAAACAAGCAGAGTTTTCTCCTGGGTTTTAGTGATTTGAACTGGCTCATTAGATGTTACACACAATCCACACTACAGCCAATGTAAAAGATGGCTGAACACCACACAACCAGGAGCAGGAGAGGAGGGAGCAAAATGTCTGTCTCTTGAGAGCCACATACAGTTGGATGGGCTCAGATGAAACCACGGTAACAGATTACTTTCGTTGGTATTATGCACATTAGTACATGTGGCATTAGTACACAGTGCCTTTTTCCACATCTTCCCTCCTTTGGTATCTTCCAGAATTTTCGTATCAGCACAAAAAGAGGACAATTTGGATTGGTTTCATGAAGAGGGCGGGATCCTACATCTACAGCAATGCCCTAGGCTTCTTTTCCAAAAGAAGGCTCTCTTCAATCTACAAAGCCATAAACCTACAAATCCTGCTCATATTCCATGCCACTTGGAGGAATGGACAGGCACTGGTAAAGTTTCTAGGCCAGGCCAGCTACACGGAGCTAGAGAAAGGCAAAACCACAATGCTTCCCATCCATTATTCCATAGGGTATAAAAGAAAAGCTAGATGAGAAGAAATTTTACATTAAAGTCCTAGGAAAGGTGCAAGGGAAAGCAAAATACAATTGATATTGGAACAGCAGTAGAGAATGAGAGATTTAGGGTAGCATCAGAAAAATACATGCAATATCGGAGCCAAAATGTCACAGGAGGTTGCAGAGCTGATGAAGGATGAAATACTGCAGCAATGAGCTACAGAGAACAGCAGCTGGGAAGTTAGAACGAACCATGGTGACAGGACTGAGGAACTGCACATAGCAATTGTTAAAAAAAACCAAACACAAAATGTATTTAAGCCAAGCAAGTAAGTACCAAAACATACAGCATGAATACATGATACTAAAGTTTGGGAACAGCTGTTGCTCATGTTCATTTCATAGAATCATAGAATCAAC